>NW_019640825.1:0-111727 GCF_000599845.2 Trichogramma pretiosum
AAGAATTTAGTGCGTTTTTTTATCATTCGGCCCCTCTGTGCGACGCGCGAGCGAGGAATCGAAGGTTCTTTTTTTGATTGGCGGTTAATATATCGGAATTCAGCGAGTGTCCAAAGTGTGAGTAGCTCCATTTCTGTTTTTATTTCCTTCTATCTCTATTTCAAAGATTTCGATGCTCGATACAACGCGAAGCAACGACATTTTCATTTTATATATATTTATAACAATACACACATCCGAACACGAGCGTCGAGTCATCGATAGCAAGAGCTCGAGATCCAACGTTCGTAACATACAATAATATAGCCTCTTTTATATCGTCAACGGAGGAAGAGACACGCGCCGCACTTGGGCAAATAATACAATAATAAATATAACTCGCAGTCCAAGATTACAAAATGAACAAACCCGACACACGCAGTCTTGGACTCGTGCAGCAACCGACTCCGCTCCGTCTGTGTATAATATCGATCTATCAATAATACTATATTTATCCATCTATCTCTCTCTCTCTCTCTGTCTGTGTGTAAAATATCCGATACATACCTTTATTTATACATTAGCGCTCCCAGCCAGACTCGAGTGTGTGTTATAACGATGCAGCATAAGCTCGGACTCGGTATATAACGAGTATTACAAAACTCGCTGCGACTCTTTCGCGCGCGTCCGATTGCCAAGAAGCTGCGTGAATATTCTCAAAATGAACATATATACTTAAATACACGGAGTCGCCGCGCGAGATATTTACCTTCGCAGCGCAGAGACTGACTGGTCTATAGCTCGTAATAACGTGTGCTCGTGTACGATGCAGTTTTCTCTCTCTTACTACTCGCACTCCATTATCTCGTGATATACAGACAGCTCGGGCAGTTGGTTAGTGTGTAACAACTTACGGTACAACTAATAATATTATATATCTATACACTCTATATACGTTATATTACGCGTCTCTCGCGATCGGCGCAGCGCAGAGCTGAGATTTTATTATTATTATAACATGAAACACAGTGGCACACACGCATATACGACAGACGGACGTTATAGTCGCCGCTTCTTCGCGCGCTTTAGCTCTCTGTGCTGCTGCTGCTGCTGTGTGTTGCCGCGCGCAGTGTGCACGTCGTCCTCGCGGCCCCGATCTCTCTCTCTCTCTCTCTCTCTCTCTCTCTACGTTATATTTACGTGTGCGCGCACACATACAGTGGTATAGTAGTATATAAAGTGCAGTATATTGAGGATGAGAAAAGTTCGCGCCGCCGCAACTCGCGTGCACTGCAACTGCGCTGCGCCGCGCCGATGGGCTGTGCACTTTTATCCGACTGCTACTTTGTGATATATATATAGATAGAGAATTGTCTATATAGTAGTCGCACACGACGTACTTTGCGAGTAGTAGTAGTAGTATATAGTTAGGTGTATAAGCGGATCCGCCGAGTGCTGCCACTGCACCAGTGTGTTTTATACACACAGCGATATGCAACGATACATAGGTATACGACGTGTATATATGTACTATGTACCTGCTGCGCTGCAGTTCTAGTGCACTACAGCTGCTGCTGCCGCCGACGAAGTTGGAGCTCGTCGCCTCGACCGCTCGCACACACACACACACACACATGTACTCGTACTACTGCAGCGGCCAGCGAGTGTCAGGCAAACTCCGTATAAATATACTACTATGTGTGTATAGATATATAATATCGGCTGCTATCTGTCAGGGCATGATCGAGTATAAGCTTTCACGATCGAGCTTATATGCCTATAATAAGGTTAATACGATGTCGTTGGACAATCGTTACATAGTCGCGCGAGACGAGACGACGTGTATATATCGTGTATTTATTTGTTTTAATGTATAATATATATATTATATCCGTACGTCTGCACTGCTTCGAGAGCTCGAGCCGAGCCGACGACTGCACCCAACTTTTACTATATAATGGTATACTGCCAGTCGCTATATATACAACACGAGATGCACTGCTGCAGCTGCGGCTGCACGGGAGTTATAAACAGGGCCGCGGCGCGCAGCAACGAACGTCGAGACACAGCAGCAAAGCAAGTAGAGAGAACCGAAAATAGTCGTCTGCTAGCCAAGTATTTGCCAGTGTCTATACATTGTACAGGCGGGCACACACGCCGTTGGCTGGTACAGCCTTACCTTATAGAACCAGCAGCAGCAAAAGTGCACGACTTTCTGCAAGCTCTACATGTTTCTGTGTATGTGTGTCTATGTGTGTGGACGGTGCACGAAGAAGCGCAGGGTCGCGCGCCAAGGCGCAGACGCGAATTTTGACTTCGGTATAATATCGCACTGAAAGTGCGCTCACTCACACACACACACACATACATGTTATACTCTCGGAATACCTCCACACGTATGACAATTACGGGGGAGTTTATGCCTCTATCGTCGTTGAAAATTCAAATAATCGTTGATACGATCGAGGGTTAAGAGTGTCGATGCGCAAGTCGTCGCCCTGTCGCTAATTTGCACGAGTCTCACACACACACACACACACCTACACACACACATGTATGCACCGATAACTCGAGGGCAGATCCGAGCTTTTTTTACCCGCAAAGGCCGCGGCGCGCGACTCCGAGCTTGCGGGCAGGTGGCGACATCTAGCGGGGCCCGTTGTCAAGACTACAGATGCCGAGTCTCGCAGTCACGCGACGAGATATCCATAAACTACCGTGCGGTCGATACACCCGAACGACGTTCAAGCAGAGTTCTACCTTATCGACGCTTGGGGACGTCCACCATGGTATTTATCATCGACGATCGCGTGCGAAGGTAAAGAATAAACGAGGGATTAGTTTTGTCGACGTTCGTCGCTTCGTTCGACGTGAATTTCGAGACTTCTTGTGTCCACCGGAATCGAATACCGCTCCCGAGTCAAGTATACAACATCGTCCTTTTAAACTTCAAACGCGTCTATACTCAACGATTATTATATCGGCTAATCGGCAAGAAAACGTGGGCAAACATACGCTCGCGAGCGAGACTCGAGCCTTTGGCAAACAAACCCACCCATCCGTATTAACGCACACAGGAGCAGTAGCAGCAGCAGGATGACTAATTGAACTATCGAAGAAGCTCGCGCGTATAGCCACTCGTGTAAATAGATTCGCCTCGCGTGCAGCTGCCTTACGTCGAGTTTTCCCTCCCCCCGAATATCACAACCGAGCGCGAGAAAGGTTGGCAAACTTCGCTATCCCCTATTTATATATAAGTAGGTAATTAAGGTGGAGAGATAGAGAGGCTTTAACGATCCTTCCGAAGTTTGTACGAATCTATGCGCTATACACTAGCTCGGATCAACTCTCGAGTCCTTCGGCAAATATATACCAGAAACGTCGATTCCCTAAATAGAGATATTACGATAATAGATGCTCTATATACCTTAGTTCCCGCGCATTTACAATTAAATACTCGCGGCTTCGACGTTGTAACTATATTTCGGCTTACATACTCTCTTCGTCTGCCCCGCGTGTGTATGCAAGTAGTATAAATACATTTGCGGTTTTACCGTGAAAACATAGATATAGAAATAGACGCTGACTTTTTCCATATTCCATCCACGTGCGCGTCCATATAAATTTGCCGAAACCGCGCGCGATATTTTATTTATACAACGCGAAACAAAGCGAGGCGATTTATTGCCTCGACCGAATTTTCCCTGTGCGCGTATATAAATTTATAAATCGACCGCAGAAATATATATAGTAGCTGCAGCAGCAGCGTAGGTAGTGATTAGACCGATATTATAATATAAAACTTTCACCGGCGCGCGTACAAGAGCGTCGACACACTTTGTATGTATAAGATTTTAATTTTATGACATATATATACGCACACCGGTACTATATACGCACACACACACAGAGGCATCGTAAATAATACACGATATAATATATAGCGAGGAAACCTCGTCAAAAGCCAGCACGACGACGACGAGGACGATCGCTTCTATTCTTCCTTGTGTTCGCGCGCGGAGCAACGGTACCGGAGCCCAAACAGATCTTCCAGCACAATAAAGTAGAAAGTGCATAATTTCGAGACTATACGGTATCCTATAGATACTAAGTCTATCTATATACGGGTGGGCCCCCCGCCAATGACAATGCGTGTATTATTATATATATGACGTATCGAGAAGCGTAGGATTTATAATATTGAGCAATAATGGGAGCGCTCGATCTTTTATCTCCGCGCGGCGGATAATTACCCACCGGGGCGGCGAATTATTCGGTCGTTCGCGTATATATAATTTATTACCGAATCCACGTATAGCTGACATTTTTCATGTTCGAATAGATTTTTCGCATTTTCATCGCAAGCAGATAATATAATCGATCGAAAATCGACGCTTTAACATCGACGCATGGGAAGGAATTATACACATCTCGTTTTCGATCATCGAGTCGAATCTACGGTGGAAATCTCGAGCTATCCTGACACATCGACACGGTAATTCGTTATAATGTGTATACACTCGTTCTTAATTTCTATACGCGTGCGTGTGTGCCTTGTACACACAAACTCATATAATAGTACTTACTCCACGAGCAATCGTCGCGCGCGTAGGCCGATTTTCCTATTATACTTACGTATATACGTGTGTACACATAGCCACGCGCTTGTCTGTCTCGTAGATCGGTTATATCGGTCCGAGGATAGTTAAACTGGCAAACGAGAAATTATGCAATATCCTATATAATACACAACTGCTGTATGTGTAGCAGCAGGAAAATTACATCGCGATATTAGCAGCATGTGTGTGTGTGTGTGGACAGGCCAGTAAACGAGCGAGAGAGAGAAGGGAAAAAAGTGCCGCGAAACGATTTGCACTTATAACGTGTCGCGAGATCGAGAGGCAGCGATAAAATCGGACGCGCCTGTAGCAGTAGTAGTAGTAATTATTACACGAGTTTCGAGTTTTATATGGACGGGGAACGAGAGAGAGAGAGAGAAAAAAGGCATCGAGGCAAAAATGCGACGTCGAACCATAAAAATAAATATCGGCCCAATACAATCCAGTCCCATTAAGCTGTCTCTCGGCCTCTCTCTCTCTCTCTCTCTCTCTCGATATATACATATTGTGCTGCTGCTGCCGCCGTACGTGGCAGGTTTCGCATTATGTATAAATAAAGGCACGCGGGACTTATCTCTCGATGGTGCGTGCGTGCCTGCGTGCGTATATGTATGCGAAGGAGGAAAAGAGAAGCTAAATTAGAGAGACGGAGAAGACAATATTAGGCCTGCAGCAGGCCGGCCGTGGGGCAGCTTTGTACATGCATTAAAAGGAGAAAAAAAGGAAGGCATAAGAAAATAATACGATCGGCTGTGCGGACCGGTAGCTCGACCGAGGGCAAGAAGTAACAACAGTAGCTGCAGCAGTGGCAGTGGCAGTGGCCGGAGAGCGAGAGAGAGATAAAGAGCTGTAGGGCAAAGTGTCGAGTCACGAGCGGCCTGTGCTGCTGCTTTTAATACACACACATTCGAGAGCCTTTAGCCAAAGATAAATGCCACAGCTACTACTGGTCTTTTGCGAGGCGAGCTTTTTTCGAGCTCTCCGATCTTCTCTCTCTCGCTCTCGAAGCCATGCCTGCGCGATATTCGCGTCCGGGGCACTTTGCAGCACACACAAACACAGGCCTTCTGGATAGCGTTGAGCCTTGTCCGAGACTGCGGGGGAATGAAAAATGGAGGAAAAAAAATGGTTAGAATCGTATATGTACGTTTTAAAAACCCCTCGCGGCCGCTGCTGACGCAGCGTGCTTGTATATAAGTACACATACACGCACACTTACACACGCGTATATATAAACGCGCATATCGATCGAGAGAAGAAAGAAAAACAAAATTGGCTCTTGTAGGCGCGCGTAATTCAGATGTAGCCACTTGATTTCAATGAAAATAAACCTCGCAGCAGATGTATGTATAATATCGTCGCGCGCGTGCGAGAGCCTGCGATTTCGAAGAGCGTTGAGAGAGAGTTAATTTTGTCAATGTAACTTGTTTCGATGTTGTCTTTTGCGAATTTTATTTTTATTATAAATATTTTTGTAGACAAATGTAAGGAAGAATGTTCCAAAACTCGTCTTGTATCGTAACAAGATTTATCGTTATCAAAAGTGTCACGATTTGATCATGAGCTTTTCGATCCCGCCAACAGAGGGAGCATTGTAAACTCGCAAGTGGCAAAATATATTTCTATCAGTACATATACATATTAATTTTGATAGTTTTGTGTCCTGTTGTCTTTTGTCGATTTTATTTTATTATAAATATTTTTGTAGGCCAATGTAAGAACGAATATTCCAAAATTCGTTTCATATTACAATAAGATTTATCGTGAACACACTGGAGTCATATTTGATCATGAGCTTTTCGATCCCGCCAACAGATGGAGCATTGTAAACTCGCAAGTTGCAAAAAATATTTCAATCAGTACATGTACAATATACATAGAACCAATTTCTAACCGTGAGCTTGTGTCAATATGACTGGTCATCGCCAATCGCCTCTATTATACGTTCACGAATTCGTACAATATTTTCGTTTTCAAAGAGGAAGCCCAGGAAACGTAGCGAGATGAAAAAAAAGGGAAGAACTCCAACGACGATTTCGTAGGATATTTATCCTGACGACGATCGGATCGCTATCTCTCTCTTACACACAAGCGAGCGTAACACTCGAAAGTGCCAAGAGTCGCTCGGATCCAAACTTGTTATTTCAGACGCGATCTGCATTTATGATATTGTAATATGTTAAGCTCGGCGGAGACTATGTAGACGTATATTTCACCGTCGACGACGACGACGACGACTATGTGGCGCGGGGCAGGAAGGAACACGCTATATACCATACTACACGCAGCCTCTCCTCCGACAGTTCGTATTAATAATAAACTTGACGTAATACTATTCTCTGTTATCTCAAAAGTCTTCGAGACTATATTTGTACAAATTATAATATAGACATATTTTCGACGTTTTTATGTACATGTGGCCGCGCCAAGATTTTTCCACGCTTCTCGCGATAGCGATGCAATATACAGAGACGTATATATTTTGAATATATAACTTTTTTTGTCTAATATTCGTTTGAACGAAATACGATACGCTTCATGTACATCGGCTTGAGAGAGAGCCACGGGTACATTCAATTTTTCGTCCCTCGGACAAACTGACACCGCCAACGCCCGAACGACAATACATTTTCAGTCGCGACGATCGAAAATCCATCAGAAAATGTTATTGAAAAGGGCCCCCCGACTGCCGCCGCCGCACGCGTACACATCTAGATATATGTACGCAATATGCACTCGTATTTATATATACGCGGCAGTGCAAAGAGATATCGACTCTGCACTTTTGTGCACCGCTGCTGCTGCTGTTGCCGTTGTACACGCAGCGGCGAGATATTATTTGCAAATCATTATCGAGCAGCATCGACCGCAGAAAGTCTCTCTCTCTCTCTCTCTCTTTTCTGTAGCTTTATATATGCGCACAGAGAGAGATTATACATTGCAACGGGCAATAGATAGAGAAAGAAAGAAAGAAAGAGAGAGCCGAGGAAAACCGCAGCTCTGTAAACCTGCGCCGATCGGATATTGTGTAGTGTGTGTGCGCCGTGTATATTGCACTCGTCATTATTGCCTGTATATGTATAATGCATAAAGGCCGCGAGAGACGCACTATACCCGATCGTATTATACGTAGTACATACAACAGCAAGAAAAGCTCATGGATATTGGCGAGATCGAGCCTGTATATATATAGGCGCGCATCATTTCGTTCCGTAGGTGCGCATGTAACGCCGTATAGCCGCCGCCGCTGCACAGCTAGCTAACAACAACAACAGCGTAAAGCACAAAACCGCGCGACCTTTTCAGCGATCGAGCCGTGCGCGGCTATATGCAGAGGCGATTTCAATGCGCGCAGTTAAGCCGAGAGAGAGAGAGAGAGAGAGAGAGACGGAAAAAAGGCCCGGAGGAAAAAAAACCGGCTCTTGCTGTGTGTACGCGTTGTGCACCTTGTAAAACACATCAACGAAGCAGTACAGCACTGCGACGGCGGCGAGGGAGGAGGAGGAGGTGGACGGTGCAGAGAGATACAAGATCCTTTCGCGCCTACGATCGGTCTCCTCTTTTTACTTTTCTTTCTCGCTCGACGCTCTTATGCGCTTGCCGTTGTTGAGCGCCCGCGCGCGCGAGCGAGAGATGTATCTCTCACAATAGAGAGTATAAACACACGTATATATACGGCACACGGCTCGGCATGTGCAGCAGCATCGGCGCACACACACGAGCCAAGGTGAAAAAGAGAGAAAGAAGAGAGAGAGAGAGAGAGAGAGAGAGGATTGAAAAATAAAACGAGAGAAAAACCAAAAGTAACATCGACGAGAGTACACACGATCGGAGTTGCATACACATACACACACACAGGGCAACGATATTACTCGGCGCGCGCGCGAAGCAGAGGCTCATGCTCTCTTGGGACTTATCGTCTTTTTCACTTTCGCGCTCCTTCCTCCACTCGCTGCGCTATCTTCCTCTCTCTTCTCGTTCTCGTTCGCGTCGGGGGTGTGAAGGCAATTTGGCGCCGTGAGAGATGCTGCGGCGCAAAGTGTATATCGTTTGTATACGCGAGTGTGTATGTGTGTGTGTGTATACGCGATAGCTCGAGAACAAACAGGATCTTAAATACGAGACGCGAACAGAGAAAAGAGAGAGAGAGGATCTTTCCTCCTCGAAGCTGTGTGGAATATAAGCCTGCGCAGAAACTGCTCCGCGAGAGAAGCGAACGAACCGAACGAACGAGAGAGAAAATCGCAAACGGGCGTGAGAGATATCATCGTTTCTCCGTGCGCGCCGTATATACACCGTGCTTGCCTCGAACTCTGGCCCCGGCCTCGGCGTATAAACATACTTTAACATACATACATACGTACACAACGACGCATCCGATCCGATTTTCCCGCGCTCCTTTCTTTATGTACTATATACGTACTGTATGTATATATTTCGCGAGAGGCACAAGTGCATGTGCATCTCGTATACATACAAGAACGCCCGAATATTTCTTCCTGTTTTTTTTTCGAGTGAAAGTCTTCTTTATTAGGCGGGAGGTGCGTCTTTAGGAAATAATTAGACTACCGGGTGAATCCGTTCGAGCGTTCGAACGTGAAATTGAGCTTCGATTCATCGATTTTCGCGAGTTTGAGTTTTTATACAATAATATATCGAAAAGCATCGACGTCGGCACAGGGTGCGTAGACACATATTGAATAAGCTCTCACGCTACCGCACGTCTCGCCAAGGCTATACCTAATCACGAGACAATCGATGTATTTGCGCGCGGGCCCGTATTTAATCGGATCGAGAAAATAAACAAACGCGAAACGAACATCCATGAGGGAGATTTTAACGAAACGGAGACCTACTTCTTTTCTACGCGCGATGATGATTACACGCGGATCAATTCTCCACAGTCAACGCCCCATATATTTAGATAGAGTTTGACGAGAATAACTCCGAAAGTTGCATACCTTGATAGTTATTTTGGTTGGAAATTGATGGAGGTTTGGAAATAGTGCATAAAATTTGAAAAAAAACAATATTACTCAAGCAATCCTGTTAGAAACGCTCAACATTAATGACTCGATAACCAAAGAATCACAATTTCAAATTTTTTTTTTAAATTACCTCACGATCAAATGACTGGTTTTTGGCAATTTTTCTGTTACAAATATTTAGCGCAATTTAAATGAACTGCAAATGACAATTTAATTGTTTCGAAAAGTTCAGATCGAATTTCAATCACCTTGAATAAGATAGTACTACTTTAAGCATTTACCACTAGATGGCGAGTAACTTTATTTGCAAATCTAGATGTGGATAAGTAACGATAACGGTATAAGTCAAAGTATCGACAATTATTAATAAAAATTTTCATAGTTACAATTGATTATTTATACAATTCGTTCGAAATAAGTATCCAAGTGGTGTCATGTTCTTCGAAAATATACCAAGTTACTTTATATGATCATTCTTTTACAATTTGTAATAAACCTATTTTATTGCGATTTACAGTCAAATAAAAATTTTTAACGTGAATGATGTTTCATTGAATTTTACCATCCATTTTATCAATCGATAAAATATATAATAGTTATTTTGATTCGTCAAAATTTATTAAACAAAAATATGAAATTTTCAAATTAAATTTAGAGGAAGTTACAATGACGCGTAAAATGATCTAAAAGCTGCTGCATATGACAGTGAAGATTTGAGTATCTGAAAATAATAATTTAAATAATATCCCTTATATCGTATCAAGTCAGACACGTAGAAACTCAACAATAGACTTACAGTGCTGCAAGTTTCTAAATTCAATTCTATGGTTGGTCCAGCAGTCAGAACGAACGGTTTCACAGACCTCATCGTAACTAATAATAACATCTTCTGCATTTTCACAGGGTAACTTTGAAGATTTATTTCGAAGCTTGAATAAAATAATTTTTTACTTGATTAAAATTTAAGAATCGGTAGTCAAGTGTAAAAATTACCAGGTGAAAAACAGTTCGTCACTTGCATTCCTTAATAGTTGACTAGGAAAACAAACGAAAGCTATAGCACACGTAGAAACCATAAACGCAAACAACATTTTTGCCGACCCTACTAAATCTGTTTCCATTAAAAGTACGATCTAAAAATATGCCAGTAAAATAGTAATAGTGATTCTAGAATTTAAATCTATAAAATGAGCTCAGTCATACCGATGTAGTCGTCAAGACAACGATACAACTACATCCCAGTATCACAACAAACATCATCATGTTGCTTATATCGCGAACGATATTGTAAAACCTATTATTCATGCGAATATAAGTTATTAATGTACTAAAAACATTGCAATTAAATATAGTTACTCGATAAGAGTATGATGCAAGCGAATAAATTCTTGGAACTGTTTACAAATCCATGTTTTTCCTTTTTTTTCATCATTTAAAATTTCGAATTTATAGTCGTCATCCATTTTGTGTAAAAAATATCTGTGGAAAAATAGTAGATCATCAAAAGCTTATTAAACTTAAGATATTATTTCTGGCTATCACGTACTCCAAACCACGAACTTGGCCAATAATGAATGATATGGCCGTACATTGAAAATCATTCATCGCGCTGATCAATAAACTAAAAATAAACAATGAAGTAAGGTGGGCTGCAAAAATTTGATAAAAGTATTCATCTTCACTCAAAAATAGTTCTGTATGGAGTGGTAACGATTTTTCGTAAGTCTGATTGCCTGGCAGGGCCCAGTTTAAGAAGTACGGGATAGCTAATGGGGCTACTCCAAAGCTGATGCACATAATAATTAATGACACTAAAAAATGTCTAAATAAATAAATTTCTCTAAATGTTCGGTCACCATTTTTGATACCAACCAGTTTGAAAAATACCAATATAATATCCTAATTTGAATAGTTTGAACATCTTATTTTGGGTGTCTTCAGAATTGGATCGCCACATTCTTATCATCAATACTGCACAAGCATGAATCTTATTAAGATTGAAAATAAAATTTCATTCTTATTGTCAGGGTATATTATAATTATTTTCTTTATAGTAATATTTACTTACCTTTTTCGCATCCATAACCATCCGGAGATAGCAAAATATCATTACGAAAAAAGTTATTAGCTGAAATATAGATTCAACCAAAGTTGTGTTCAGCGTTGGATTTTTTTTTAAATTCCCAAAGATTTTCAGCATCTTAATAAATGATAATTATTTTTATAGCTTTTTAATCTAAAGTTTACTGCCATTTTTTGGCTTTTTGTGTTATAAAATATTGTATGCAACTGGTATAAATATGCTATTTCAACAAATATCTACACCCGATGCATAATATGTTATTACACATCATGTTGCCAGTGAAATCTTTAAAATACTTACTGTGGCTCCAAATGAAGTAAATAAATATAAGCTTAAAATTACATTACCAATTATTTTTATGCTTCTTTTTTGAAAAGGATATAAAAAAGCTAACTTCATAACTCTCGAAGTCCAGGTAAAATTTTGCTCCCACATGGTGTTGGCTATCGTTAAAAAATCTTCATTTTCCCAAGCCTCGATCTTAGATTCAGCTAACATGTTTAGATTTTTTTATAAAGTGAATGTAAATAAAAAAAATTCGCTATAATTTTTAGTTTTACTGAGTACTATGGTGTCAGATTAAAACATCGTAATATATACTGAATAAACATCAATAAATGTGGTATTGAGCATAAAATTTTCAAGTTAATTCAAACTTTAAAAATTGCACACCCTGCGGTTTTAATAAAGTTTCCCGAAAATTTTATTTTGTCGGGAATTTCCTGGTAGAAATGCTTAAAGTTTTACGACTAGTTTTTAACCAATGAAAAAGTTTCTCGGACATAAATAGGTCATTAGAAGTTCAAGTTTATTCATGTGTACACTGAACATATCCACATATTGACTGTAACTTATACAATTATTTTGACTTTGCCAATTGCAGATTTACTGAAATAAAGACACTAGCCATCTAGTGGTGGAAAGGGAAAACAGTATAAATCTATTTAAAGTAGTTGAAAACAGATACACATTTTTTAAAACTATTAAATTGTCACATAATCGAACAGAAAATTGCGAAATTATCTTCCGAATGATATCAAAATATATGCCTAAGACCCAATTTAGTGAAAATTTGTGTTTTCATTTTTGAAAAAACATTCATTTCAAAATTATGATAAACCTAAAGACCTGTGATTTTCTTTAACCAGGCCAGTATATCTATAAACTAACGAAAGCAAGGTTGATCAGAGTCGATAGTTCGATGCACACTCTGATCGCATAGGTCCCAGTCGCAGATCTCAAATTGTGCGTTCACATATTATCACGATACCACATCGAAATCAAAGTAATTTTTTTTATGTTTCGTTGACTCTAACCGTAGAGCTGCAAAACGTTTCATTCGCTCGATTCTTCGTCCATTGACGCGTCGGAACAGGCCTCCACCTATTCCATCGCCGCCGAGCACTTGTAAACGCTCCCAGCGTCGAGCGCCTGATTTTTCACTCCAAGTTATCTTTCTATTCAATTACTCTCCGTGCGGCTTATAACGACCCTATCCCAACGAGCTCATAACTCGCGGGGCGATCGATTGAATTTTTATTATGCACATCGTCGTGCGCCTCCGTTGAGAAATTTTCATCGACTATATATACGAGGTCGTAAAAAATTTGTTGCGCGAAATAACAGCTCTCGTATATGCTCAACTGCGATCACGATGACATTGGTCTGCAATTCGCGCTCGGATTGTTGGTGGTAATTTTTTACGATAGCTGCGATATACGAAATCGATTATTCGCTCAACGTGTTTAGGATACGATAGGCAGTAAGAATATTTTTTGAGTTCGAGAATATCCTATCTTTACAATATAATTTAATCGACAGCAATCCGGATTAGTTGTAACTCATTTTTTTTCTTTTTTTTCGATACATAATAAATGAGACTTTACTAAAGTGTTATATTTATCGCGGTTTAGCTATATATCGCGGCACGTGTCAAGTCGCAGTCCACCGCGACGACGATTCTATCTTAGCGTTTAAAATTTTAATGCAACGCGAAAGTCACCTTATAAGCCGACCGGATTATTCACCGCGACGCATCGTAGAAAATAAAAAAAGTGAGAGCAAAAAGAAATCAAGAATGTCCTGATGATCTCTCGTTTAGTCACGTTCAGTTTAGGAAGTTAAAAAAGAGAAGAAAAGAGAGAGAGAGAGACTAAAAACACGAAAATGAGCTCGGGTGTGAAATAAAAGTATATACGAAAAAACACATAGAACGAGGCAGCTCGCTCGGGCGGATCGTCATAATTTTTGCCCAAAAAACTCGCAGTGCTCTGCAACAACACGGCACGCATCGTATCAATGACTCGCCCGAAAAATCTTATTTCTTAAAAACGCAACGTACGCTACATTATGTGTTAAAGCACTAGAGGCTTGTGAGAGTCGAGCGATGCTGCTGCGTGCACACATACACAGAAACACTAACAACGCCTAACGAAAAAAAAAAAAAAAAAAGAGAGAAAAAAGGGCAAAGCGTAATTACGAGTCTGTGCACTGCTGCTCCAGCCCCTTGTGCGCTATGCCATGCTCTGCTATGTGTGGGAGATTTTTCGTTCCTCACTCGCGGCGGTGTTGTATCTCTCTCTCTTTCTATATCTCCAGGGCCATTGCTCGGGTTCCACTCGCGCTGCTGCACGCGCTCGCGCGCGCGTTCGACTTTTTGAATTTTTAATGCCCGGCCTCGTGCGGCCTGGCGATATGCGCTCTGACGCGGGGATAAAATATAGTATACATAATAGGAGGACCCACGATGTATGTATGTGTGTGTGTGCGTGCACACGCGCGTGGAATTATCATGGGAATTTTTCGGGGCAAGTGAGAGTACGAGAGACGGGACAGAGAGAAATATTACATACGTAATACACTCGGACGTGCGTATGCACATATAACGTAAGCATGTGAGGCGGAGGCGGCGCAGACGTACACACGCACACACATACACACACACACATACACATACCTATCAGAGCGATATGAGGGTGGCTTAATTGGGCGAGTTTATAAGCGGAGTTGACGTTCTCGTAAGGGTATAATGGGACTGTACGCGAGAATGTCTGAGTGTATCGCCGTGTATACGTGTACGTATAACATTATGATGTTTGAGTTTCAATTTAGACTCCGAACTACTCTATATAGCTCGACTCGGGCTTTGTAATACGTATACGCTTGTGTTTCCGCGATGCGTTTGTGTATATATATATACATAATATAATATAGTCCTATATACACACGAATAATAGAAAGGACAGAGTCAGCAGCGAGAGATGCTGCGATTCTCGACCTCTTTGTGTTGTAGCAGCAGCAGCAACAGCAGCAACGAGTTGATTATAATTGCGCACGAGATATATCGTACATACAATATAGAATTTACGTATTATTATGTGTCTGCGAGCGCGCCGGGGCCGGGGGAGAGAAGCGTGATCACGACGAACGACGACTCAGGGGGTGATTACGCTTTAATGTCGTCTGCCGCTATTCCCTGGCGTATATAACGGCGTAGTTTATAATATACAAACAGACGCGCAATAACCATAATTGAGTGTAAATGAATTTTTGGCCCTCGGTCAGTGAAAGTCTATAGCGTCGAGCGCATGGAAGTGCAGCAGTAATTTAGAGAGGTATATATGCAGACCTAAAAATGTAGCACTTGGAAACGGCTTTTTGATTGGTCGAACAATTTTTAATTCGACTTGAGGAAGAAAATAGCGACATTTATGATGGGGAAAATTGAAATTTAAAACTGAGAACGAGTGAAAAAAAATTTTATCTAAGAAAAATTGAACTAAAAGTGTAGTTTCACTCGTTCTGCTGTTGATCAGTGTCAACATAAAACTGAATACTAGAATAGAGTCAATTAGCTCAGAATTATGAAGGATCAGAAAATACGTGATACGGTCCTTTTTTTATTAAAAATATGCTGCCTTTTATTATCATTTCTTTTAAACACAAGTCAGAAGAAATTCATCACATTATAAATAAAATTGTTTAAATCAGTCTTACAAAAAAATATATTGGATTGTACATAGGAATTATTTACATAATTGAAATATGAATTTTACAAATTTACGGGCTCAGGCGTGGGCAATGTGCCATTTCGATGTGAGCTTTGAGACTTCTTTTTTGTCCAAATACCTTGCCGCACGTTTCGCATGCATGTGTGATATCGTTATGCGACGATATAATATGTTTATTGAGAGTAGATCGATAATTATATTTTTTTTCACAAAAATCACATGCGTAGCTCTTGCCCTTATGCTGTGTATCAATGTGATCTTTGAGTTGACTCTTTTGCTTGTATGTCTTTTCGCATATATCGCATGCATATGTAATCCCAATATGTGTCTCTTTCATGTGTCTATTGAGATTGGCTTTTTGTTTATACATATTTCCACACATATCACATGTATATAAAATACCTTTATGCATCGATTCGATGTGGATTTTAAGATTACATCTTTGTGCGAATGTCTTTCGGCACATGTCGCATGTGTGTGTGATACCATTATGAGCCGCATCGATGTGAGCTTTAAGACTACTTTTTTGCGTGAATGTCTTTCGGCACATGTCGCATGTGTATGTGATACCATTATGAGCCGCATCGATGTGAATTTTAAGATAACTGTTTCTCGTGAATGTCTTTCGGCATGTGTCGCATGTGTGTGTGATACCATTATGAGTCGCATCGATGTGAGCTTTAAGACTACTGTTTCTCGTGAATGTCTTTCGGCATGTGTCGCAAGTAGGTTTGCTACCATTATGAGCTGCATCGATGTGAGCTTTAAGATGACCCTTAGTCGAGTATTTTTTTCCGCAAATATCACACGCCGGTGCCATACCCTTATGCGTCGAATTTACGTGGGTTTGAAGATTAGTTATACATTTGTAGGTCTTTTCGCATAAACCGCATGCGTGAGTTATTTTATTATGTACCGAATCGATGTGGCGTTTGAGATTCAGTTTTCGTTTGTACGTCTTTTCGCATGTGTCACAATTGTGGGTGTTGCCACTAACCACTGATCTACTTGCAACACTTTTTTTTTGATTTCGCTCGCTGAGTTCACAGTCTAAATTCGAATTTGATTCTTCCGCAACGTCACCAGAAAATTCCTGTTTCACTTCCTGTGCGCTTTCTACTTTGATTGTGCATCGAGCCTCACGACGATCGTCGTACTTCACATCTTGCGAGTGATTTTGCGAATAATCCTGCATCTTTTCTACTTTTAATAAATTTGCGTAAGGCTTCTGGTCCCTGCATTCGAGTTCGATTCGGATGTCGTCAAGTTCGTGCTTTGCGTCGTACTTCTGAAGCCCAAGACACTGTCAAAAATTAAAGGTGAACATTTTTCATTCAAAGCAACTACGTAATTATCAACACTTACTGGATTTTCTTGCAGAAACCCCATTTGGTAATCATTTTCGTCGAGCGGCTCGTCACGTGGCTCTTCTTTCACTCTGAAACAGTTGCAATATGATTTAATAACTTGTTAATTCATCTTTGATTCTCATAAAATAAAAATTACCTCGCCGTAAAGTCAAATTCACCACGGGATTCCATTTTTCAAACTTGGAATTTAGTTAATGACTGATCTCTGCGTGTGAGGAAATCACACATCGAACTCACTGACTTGAGTTCAATAATATTTACCAATCATGATACGAACATTCAAATTAATGTAAACAAAGCAATGTATTATAAGAGAATTTATCACTTTTCTACCAATAATATTTTCATCACGAAGAAATTTAAAAAATGTACAAAAAATGGTAGTTCGGCTAAAAATGAGCTAAGGAATATAAAAATAATATACCTTGCATTATGTACGAAAGAATGAGGTATATAACGGCGAGAGATGCTGCTGCCGCTGCATGTGCCCCGCGTATCGAATGTACAAATGTGTGTAGTACTCGGCACAATAGCTATTGTGCGTATAAATACGCTACATACTATGCGACTCTCGAAGATGCAACGTGTAAGAAAAAATTTTTCTCTCTCTCCCTCTCTGTTTATGCGCTATATTATATACGCGCGGAGTCGCGCATACCTATATGAAAATGAAATTTTACACGCGTCGCGCGCGTATACACTCAGTCATTTACTAAACTGTATATTTCGTATATAAATATTGTGTATAAATATATAGGTACTCGTGTGTTCGTGCGACGCAGGGAGGGTACATCATAGTACGGTGTGCCTTGGCGAATTCAATGCTCTATGCGTTTTTGTATACGTATATAGGGCCCCATTATACATTGCGTACTCCAAGTACCAACGCGCAACGCGTCATTGATTTCTCGCGATCGGGATATACGTAACAAAGAGTATATGTATCGAAAGGAAGAGAGAAAAAAATGAGCAGACCCGAGAGCCAAATGATTTATAATATACACAAAAATAAACGAGTACTCATCGATCGTAACTACACAAGTACAAAAAATATATATATACTCATACGCGTCAAAAAAAAAATCATATATATATGTATAATAAATTTAGCTCGCGGCTCCTCAAGCGTCCTGCAATGCACCGAGTATCGTAATGTACTACCTCGTCGATCGGTACGAGAGCCATTTTTTTTTATCTCCCTTTATATTGTACATCTAATACAAGACGTATCGATTCGCGTCTAGCTCTTTTGAAAGAAATACGATACAGCACGTATAGGTGTACTCATCGATCGTCGATTGCCAAAAGCGAGAAAAACGAGTTTTGTATATTTCAAGAAGTACGCGGAATAATAGTTGCATACACATTGTATACATCGAGTGGGGGGGTTCTCGTCGCGGTGGCGAGAAGCTATAGACGTGTGTACAACGCACGTGACGTACGTCCAGATTTTTGGCCCCCCCATCCCTTAAAAAAAAGGAAAAAAATTGCATTGCGATACGTATACTTAAATCCGTGCTCGTATACGTCTAGCTCTCTTTTCTCTCTATGAACGCGGAGGCGGCGTCGGGGCCCACTTTGCGCTATGTACACCGGATGGTGCGCAGCAGCAGCAGCAATACACGGAGCATACGATACTCTACTTATGTGTACATTATTATTCGTGTGTGTGTTTGTGTATTCAAATGCGCGCCGGAACTGGCGCCTGTCTCTATTATAATTGGGGCCGCAGCAGCTCGTACAGATATATAATACAGCGCATATGAACATATGAATTCCGGCCCCGAATCTATAGCAACGGCAGCAGCGGTACGAGAAAGAGAAAAAAAGGCTTATATAGCAGTTACATGCATTGCGCGCGATTTTCTACGAAAGGAAATCGCTGCCTGTATATGTGGAAAAACGCTTATACGTATGTATGTGTGTGTGTATGTGTGTGCACAAGATCGGTTATATACTCGTATTATCGTAGCGGCCGATCGATCGGTTTTTCGCTTCGAGAGATGTACTTAATATATAAACGGGCCGGCCTCTAGCAGCAGCAACAGCGCACCCGTTTCCGCTATATATACATACAGCAGCACATTATCTCTGTCTTTCTCTCTTTGCGCGATACGTTACAAGTTGCGAATATTCGCTTTATATCAAAGACACGGTGTAATATTTCTTCTGCGTCTCTCTCTCTCTCTCTCTCTCTCTCGAATCGTTTCGGATATATAAGACAGAGGCGCAGGGAGGGGTAAGGGACGCAGATATGGGCGCGTGTGTGCCTCGTGGCCTACATATAATACAGATCCAATATGTATACGTGCAGTTTTTATTTTCCTATCCAGTACCATACACGTGTGTATCAAGACGCGTTATTCGTATAGCGGTGGTGGTGGCCTCCAAAGTCCATTTAGCGACTGCGATATTTGTACAGCCTAAAAACCCTGCCGCTGCCTCCCTATATTATTCCGTCGAATGTATGTGTAAGCCAATACCTCTTTTCGGAACATCTTCTCTCGAGCTTTAGTACATTACAAAAACATGTATATAAAGCACAAAGTACATAATATACATCGTTGGGTCGCGCGCGTGGAAACGCGATACACGTATATACCAAGAGAAGCGAGCCTAGTTTTTCGGGGTAGTAGTAAAGTTGCAGAGAGTATAGCGCATCTGTGTCTGTCTGTCTGTGTCTGTGTTTATACATTTGTTATAATGGTTACGACGTACTCTATATACTCGTCGTTTGTGTTTGTGTATATATATAAAGTAGCAATGATGCGCGACGCGATCGGGAGCAACACGAGAGAGAGAGGAGCACACGCGAAAGCCAACGTACACAGATAGAGATCTCGCGCGCGCGTCGCTCGATTTATATCAGCCTGCATGTAAGTACGTAACTTGTGTATATATATGTACACACGGGTCGCCGTTTTTCACGGATAGAAAAATCGTGAGCACCCCAATTTCGCTCGAAGTTTACGTTAATGAAAAAAAAAAAAAAACGTAGAAGAGGAGAGAGCAAAATAATGGGAGAAATTTAAGACTCTGCGACCCGATGACTAAATACATTTGCGCAATCTTTTTTTTCGTGTTACACACACGAGATCCCGCATGTATGCAGAATATACACACACATGTCAAATTATTAATTCCGTCCAATATAGAATATGACACATTCGGGCTCGAATGTGATATTACTAATGCTCGGATGGAGAAGAAAGTTTTTTTTCTTCTTCTTATTTTTTATTTCTTAATCGATGCGTGCCTATGTTATATTGTATAATGTAATCATATGGCAATCTTTTTTTTTTATTAATACGTTTTAATTTGTGGCTTTGGCTCGCGAGAAAAATATGATTGATCAGATTCCTCGGATTTTGCCCCCTCGTCCTCCTCCTCCTACTTCTCTCACTTTACATTTGATTCTTATTCTAAATCATGTATAGTATATAGTGTCTCCTTAATCCTATCCTCGGCCTGTGCCTATGTGCGTGTGTGTAACAGGTGTCGTGGTATATACACGTCAATAACGTAATCATGTGTGCGTGCGTTATAATAGACATACGCGGCTTCGGTCGTCAGATGTAGAATATATATACACGAAATATTATTATATATGAGTAACGACTTAATCGAGATTTATTCACTTCTCTGTAACAGCTCCCTCTCTCTATTTTTCCTTTTTAATTTTTTTTTTTTTTCGTTTTGTCTCATTATATACCTGTGGCGTACTTGCTATTTGTATATACGTATATCAGACCACGCAACTTGACTCGATTACAATTATAAAATATATATGATTTAGTATATTAAATGAATCCGCGTCGCGGGACGTTTACTATTGATCGAAGACACGAAAATTCTCATAGGTATATTGTAATATACAACAGCGGAGAGCAGCGCGCAAAGTGTTGCAATTCTCTTCCGAGCAATGCCGGGGTCAAAGAGGATCGCTCGCTCCGTGATTACGTTGCTTTCGATTTTTTTTCCCCCCTTTTTTCTTCTTCTTTATTCGCAGACAGAGAGACCTCGAGAAACGAAGAAGTATACACAGAAGTTAAGTTATACTTTTTCGGAAACCGCACGGAGTTCGCGCGCAGTTCGAGGCTCTATAAGAGAGAGAGAGAGCCTCGATCTTCGAGTCTGCTCGCGAGAAAAATCCCAACAACAACAACAACAACAACGGCATAGCGACGACGACGACGAAGAATAAGAAGACGATTCCGCAAATCGCGTTTCTCTCTCTCTCTCTCTCCTGACCTTAGCGCTCTCGGCGAACGGTATATATATTCCAAGTCTCTCGTGGAGAGAGAGAGAGAGAGAGACTCGTGTGCATAATATATAAGAAGAAAGAGAGAAAAGGGGGGCCCTTTATATATATACAGGCAAAGATATATACATACACATTAGCCGGCTCTCTCTCTCTTGCCTCCTCTTTAAAAGTCTCTCACGAGCCCACGAATGCAGCTCGCATTCCCCCCTTCTCATTCGTACATACGTATATACACAAATGTGCTGTGTGTGTGTGTGTGTGTGTGTATGTACTGCAGCCTGCAGCATGCGAGAAGCACACGACACAATGCAAACGAGGAGAGCAGCCGAGGAGGAATGAGAAACCGCGAAAGGTTCGGTTAATGAGCGCGAGCTTCAATCAAGCGCCCGGCTAATATACCGTGCTGCTGTTGCTACAGCTTATACACAAGACGGACGGACGGGCGGATGGACGGATGGACGCGGGGCCATGCGAGAGAGGCTGGCTTTGCTTCGACTTTCGTGTGTGCAGCATATATACATATATATCGGGTATGGGTTCGTTTTTCCCCGCCGGGCTTATATTTATATACTGCTGCAGCGGTGCACTTTACTCGCCCGCGCGCTTATACTATATATATACCAAAGGCACTAATGACGGTAAGAGGAGAGCTATTTTCCCAACTCTCGAGTGAATGAGCGAGTGAGAGAGAGAGAGAGAGACGCTCGAGAGATGTCAATTATCCATTCCACCCTCGCGCTGCTGCTGCTGCTGCTGCTTCTATATACAAGAGGAGCATGTGGCAGTTGAGCGACGCACGCGAGAAACGATCTGACTCGAGGCTCCGATTGATTTTTGTATCTCAAGAAAGAGAGACAAGTGCACGAATGCTTCGATACATATATATACAGCGACTTGAAATTCTGCGATTCTTTTTCGTCGATATATTTTTTAATAGCTGTATGTATAGTGGTTTATGGATATAGTCTCAGGGTTATATGCCCGAGCGACGGGATACGCGTCATTAATAAAATCGCCTGCAAAAAAAAACGTAGGATACGAAAAAAAATCACTCACACGCACCAACTAGATGAACGTAGTGTGTGTGTGTGGATGGACGATCACCGGCGACGAAGAAGTCATATCGTAGCACAATATAAAGCGAAGAGAAATTAATTCAGGCTCGTAAGTCTCTCGGGCCATCTAAATCACAGTCGGTAGCACAGCAGCAGCAGCGAACGGCAGTGGCACAACACACACAGCGCGTCATATATAGGCAGCTGTCGCGCCGCTATGACTTTTTTTTTCGCCGTTGTTGTTGTTCCTCTTTCCTCTCTTGCCATTTTTTATCTCTCTCTTGTTCGCTTTTCATTCCTTCGTATCCGCAGAGAGTAGCGTTTCATAATAATTCGTATATTATAATGCCCGCCCGCGTCTTTCTGCGCATACCTATGTATATATCGAGACGCGTCTATAAAATGTGTATATAATACAAATCGGAATGACTCGTCCTCGTGGTTGTGTAGTCGTCGTCGTCGTCGTCGAGATAGGAGCTAAAACGCGCATTTATTTTATCGCCATCTCGCTGGCTCTCGCCAAAGACGACGACGAGGACGATCTTATGGAGTCGAGGAGCTGAGTCGTCGTATAATACATAAACGGCGCGACCACCACACGACGCACGCGGAAAAAAAAATGAAGAAATAAAAATCTGTAGAGAGAGAGAACCTGCTCACTCGCTCGACTCCATCATCCTTTTAGTATTAATAATATACATCTTATTATGTATTTTTTTTTCATTGAGATACGTCGATCTTTTTTTTTCGTCGCTGCACCACACGAGCTGCGGTGCACATACACAGCGGATAGCCCTTGAAATCGCGATTCACGCGCCAACACATCCCACGTATATGTATAAATACTCGGGTGCAGCAGTACACCATAAACGCTGCAGCGCACACGTGCATGCGCGGTGCTGTTGTTATCGTTCCTCGTCTCACACTCGGCGGCGTCTCTCGTAGATATCCCCGCGGTAATGTGCATGTATTTACGTACCTATAAGTACTCTTTCTTTCTCTTTCTTCTTCTTCTTCTTCATCCTTCTTCCTTTTTTTTGTTCTCGTTCTCGACCGATCAGTGAGTGAGAGAGAGAAAACAAGAGCAGCAGCAGCAGCTAAGGGATAAATCGTGCACCGCACATACACGAGATCGTGTATTACACGTATTGTGTGTGCGCGCGCGCGGGGCACACGATCATCGCACCTGCTGCTGAATTGAAAAGATCGCGATATGTGTTATATATTATCGGTCCCAATCCTTGTCGGCGCTTATACCTATATCGATATGTATACGTACGTGTATATGTACGCGAATCTCCGATCAGATGTGTCTGCAAAATTTTGTATTCTCGAATGCAAAGTAGTCTCTCTCTGTCTCTCTTTCTTTCTTTCTCTCTTTCTGCGGTGTTGGTGTCCGGAGGAGGTGATGCATCGAGCAACAATTTTCCATTCCTCGTGTGTATATCTCCGGATCGAGACCGTAATAAAATATTTATACGTATTGTGCGGCTGTTGCGGGGTATTCTGACTCATCCCCGCGCGGCGATCATCGTGTCGGGGCCATGGACCGATGCAGATGCTGTTTGCTGCTGTTGTTGTTGCCGCGCCACCTCGCACGCACACACACACACGCAGACGTTTCGAATTCCTTTTAGTAAAAAGGATACGTCGAAATTATTCGGAATTCTTCAACTCTCTCTCTCGCTCGCTCGCAGTAGTCTCGTCGAAGAATAAATTCGATATCGGTATGTGCGAGATTTCGCCTTCGTCATACACATCATGTACACTTCGATCATCATCGCGATTCTCTTTCGCGCCCCTCGTGTAATTGAAATCTTCGCGCTGCCGATATCGCTTCGTTCTTATTTTTTTTTTTTTTTTTTTTTTTGAGATAAAAGGGGTTATTCTTTCACACGCGTACGTCGTGGAAAAGTCTTTTGTTTCACACACATACGATCGATGGAAATTCTTCGATTCCGCGGGCCGACGAGTACATATAACTTACAGCAGCAGTAGTAGTAGTGGTATAATAGGCCGAGCGCGCGGAGAGCAAACGATAATAATTGCTCGAATTAAATTAAACGTTGTTCGGAATTGTTTTCCTTTTTTTTTTTTTTATATACATATTATAGATACAGCACGTAATGTGCGTGTGTGTACACATTTATATGTATGTATGGGGGTCCGCGCACGTACGCGCAATTACACTTTTTAACGTCCGAGTCCATACACACAGTATGTATAAGCTGCCTTTATGTTGTACGTTATATGTACGCGCGTCCGCACGCATCGCGCGTAATGACGATAATAGATCGTCGTCTCGTAAAAATGAAATTAGTAATAAAAAAGGCAAAATACAAAAAAGAACAAAAAAACTCGATGCGATTACGACTTTTTCCGAGCGGCGACGATCATCTTCTACTTCTTTTTTTTCTATCTTTTTCCGTCGTGTTTATATAGTACATGAATGCAATTTATATTATGGATCGCGCTCGTTTAATGTGTGCCGTACACTTCGATTCATCGACATCTGTGCGCGCGGCGACGTTCCTTTGGACTCGTCGGACGAAAAGCTGCACGACTTTTCACCAAAGACGGTGAAAAAAAAATGGGAAAGAATGAGACGTTTCAGGCAGTTTCTTTGAAAAATTCGTGTCACCTTTCGGACCATAGCCTCGCGCGACCATCATCGGCGCAGCAGCTTGATTACTACACATGGCACATACTACGCTATGACCTGTTTCTTTTTCTTTTTCTTACCTTAACTCTCTCTTTCTATTATTATTTTATTTTATACTTTTTTTTTTATAGCCGTCGTAAAACAAAAATGAGGGAATATTAAAAAGATGATCTCGCTCGCGGTATGTGCGTCTATCGCGACTTCTGCGTGCCTCACGCACGCACATACATAAATGAACAAATCGTCGGGAGGGAATAGAGATTTATAGAGCTGCTTTTTGGAGAATTTCCAATTAGAGTTTCTGATATGTTTTTTCGTCGATCTGCTCCTTCTTTTTTTTGGGGGGGGGGATTAAATGTACGATTCGTATGCGTGATGGCGCGCGCTCGCGAGCGAGATATCTCCGTCTGTCTATATTATTTTATATTATACACGGACACGCGATGACCGCACAGGTTCGTGAATATATATAGATACGTCTCTCGGTGAATCGGAAGAATCTTTTTGCTTTCCTTCTCCGATTTATATTATACGTATAGGTAATATGTACGCGCTGATGAAATTTTGTTTTTAGCCAAGGCTCCGTGTATCTATCTCTTTTTCGGAAAACTATCACTCGAACGTAAGCAAGTACCTATTTGCGACGCCCATGGTATTATACGCCTGTGTGTGTGTTTATAGGATATGCAATAAGCCGGAATGTAATGCTACACGATTTTTCCCGGACGGTCAGAAAAGAGAGAGAGAAAGACGTCTATATATACATCGTATACGCAAGCGAGAGAAGAAAACAAAAACCGGACAGGCGCAGTTCTCTCCAGAATATATACGTGTGCTGCATGTGTCCCTGACCTCGGATATTATACGCACACAGACTGACAAAAGTGTCTTTATGGATACGCGCGAACCGAGCGCAGCGCAGAGCTTTTCTCTTTATTCTCGCGTCGTAATGTACGCGACACTCGAGTGCTGCAGCGGCCCCGTATAGTTGGCCTCCTCCTACCTCCTCCACCTCTGCACGCGTATTAAATATTATATATCCTTTCGACGATGTCGCATCAACGCCTTTGCCGGCGCGCGGCTGTACAGAGCCGCCGACGACGACGACGACGACAGTATACGTACAGGTAATTACCCTTGCATCTCTCGCTCGTGTCGTATATAATATAATTGCATACCTCGCGCCTCGACTCGACTTGCGCAGGGACCTCTCTCGGGCAATAATAATTTCTTCCTCTCTTCTTGTACGCTTCTTTTTCATTTAATATTTTTCGTTGCAGTGCAACCTTTACTGCACACGGTGACGACGACGACCAGCGACTTTTTTCATTCGAAACGAAATATCGGGAACCTATATATTGCATTATGGCTACGATATTTAACGCGGGGTGTAAAAAGCGCGAAAAAACGAGGATTCGAGGAACTGCGCAGGTCCGCCGCGTCTCGCTTCATTTTCCCTGTATACCTTTTTTTTTTGTTCAATTCCTCATATTATATGCGTAAAATGTGCAGCTACAAGGGGCTAGGAGCTAGGAGAGCATCGCGCGATATAACGAGGGAGAGAATATACACATAATGCGTAATAGTTTTTTTACGCGCGCGCATATTGTAATAGGCATACCCGGAAGGTGATTTTCTTTCTCTCTAGCTGGTGGATGACGAGCCGCGCGGCGCGTATTACGCATATAATTCACCTAGCGCGGCTCCAAGGTATATAGCGAGTATAAAATAATTTTTGCTTTTGCTCGCGCCACCGTATATGCCAAGAGATACACGACAAATTGATTTATAAGAGGAAAAGAGTTGGATACTATACTATAGGCGCAAGCATAATATAAGACGAAAAGGAAGGAGGAGAGGAAAAAAGTAGAAAAGAGTTTTTTGATATCTTCGTTCTCGGAAAGTCGCGAAGGAGCAGCAGTTATGCGACGCGCATTATATCGCGTATGCGCGTCCATATAATAAAATCCGTTAAGATACGATCGTGTTTTAGGTATACACGCGTATAGTGTATTATGGTATAGGCGCGAGGCCAAGAGTCGTATATAAAAAGTCAATTAACCGCACGAGTATGAAAAGAAGAAGGAGGAGAGGAGAAGAAAAAAAAGGACAGTTGTTTTTCCTTTGTGCGATGCTTTTTTTTTTCTATTTTCGACCCAAACGCAAGCGCGAACAATAAATTATGTATCCTTGTATGATCGGTCGAAAGTCGACACCTAATTTCGTATGGGCGGACACGATTCCTCGTTACCACGTCGTAATCTGTATATATCCATAAATACAAAAATTTTTTAATTGCGATCGGAAGCGGACGATGATGATTATCCAGTTGAACTTTCCCGCGAAGTATATTATACACGTATGTCCGGCTGCGACACTTGCGCGCGTCTCTCTCAAAAATTGTTTGTAGATAATCGTTATACACATGCATGTGCACACTTACGCGCACAGCTGCAAATGGGATCCATCATCGTCGTTATATAAAGTCGAAAAGATTCTCACCGCACTAAGATGGTCTCGTTAGCATGTTATACCCGATACGCACTCGAGGGACACAGCAGAGAGATCTTTCCATAATCGCGAACGAGAAAAGGAAGCGACATGTGCCATAAGCATAATAGAGACGCTCCCCGTATTACGCGGTAAGTATCGGATTCTGTAGTCGGGAGCTCTAGTGGTAGTAGAGTCGCATGCAGAGTACGGTGCCGCGTGCGTATTTTCGTTCTTATATACACGGCGCCGAGACCCTCCCACGCAAAGATGTATCTTACATATATATTGGGACTTTTCCGTCTAAAATTACATTAACTTTTTTTTGGTGTTTTTTTACTCCGTTACTTACTTTACTTTGCTTCTTTTTTTTTTTTTGAAAATGTCAAAAAATCGTCGAGAGTTACTGATTGTGTAACGAGACTTTAATGACGTATCGGGCGATGAACGATTCACGCCCGAACATCTCGTGCTCGAGTGGCAACCCGCGGCAATGAGTCACACGCGCGTTTTATGTATATAATTATAAATGTTCCCTTTGAAACTTAACTCCGATATGTACGTTACGCACTGATAAAAAAAATTTTGATTATTGACGATCTCGCTGCTACATTGGGTTTAAAATCATTCGTTTCGGTCGTGATCTCTGATTTGAACAATTAACGCGTACACTTTGCGCAATTGTTATTGCGGATAAGTTGGAGTCACGATGTACAGCAGGAATAATGAATCAAATGCGTGATCCGATATTGTTTTTTTGCTGACTAACATCACTTTATTTATTCGCAGTAAACAAATGACAAATTGTGTATCATACGCGCGTATATGGTAATTAGTGAAAAACTTGATTTAAATTAACTGTACTACTCAGCTACTGACTAATTAGAACTATACGAGCCTTCGATGCGCTCGTGTCGCTGTTTCGCAGGCTCTGCTCTTTATTTACATTACAATATATCGGAACCTCATCGTGGCGCATTCGGAAAAAAAATTGTTGATAATGAGATCGAATTTTTCACCAGTGCCGATGAGATATTTTTTCCCTTCTTCCCAAGTATTATACATCGCTACCTTTCGCCCGATCTTCAGCCCACCGTGACGAATTGGATGTATACTTTTTTGTTGTTTTTTTGTCGCTCGTCGCAAGAGCAGCAGGCCAGGCTAGCAATAAGCCCAAATATTTTTTCGCACCTTTTGCTCTCACTCCCTTGGCACCGCAAAATCCGTCCGTCAGCCACAGCAGCAGCAGCAGCACCACCACCACCACAGGTCGAGATCTTTAATTTGTATTTCTTTTAAAAGGGCCGATCGTTCGGTCAGCAGCAACAATATATATCGCTGTATATATATAGGATCTCGAGGCGAGAAATTACATAGATCCGCAGCCTGAGCGAAGCGCAGGCCCTTCGCATCGCCGTCGTTATTATTATATACTCTCTCTCTCTCTGTGCTAAGGCGCAGCGACAAAAGAAATTTCAATTTCCTTCCTTCCTCTTCCTCTCTCTCTCTGTCTTATACTCGTTCTCTCGTGCAAATAACACCTCGCACCCACATCATAGCGGACACGACCGGCATCGCATCGAGATATATATATAATAATAATATTGCGCGAATCGTTGGTATACGATTTAACCGGCCACGCCTCGTTTTCTGCAGCAGCAGCAGCTGAGGCGCAGAGAGCGAACGAGCAAAAAAAAAAAAAGATCGGACGCGCGAAAAACCTCATCTTCTTCCTCCTCCTACTACTACTTCAACTTGTGCACTATGTGTATAGTTGGACGGTCGAGAGGATACGAGAGATCTGCCTCGATGATAATCATCGCCTCCAACCGAGCAGAAACTTTTGTGCGCGCGCGGCAATATTCGCACCTTTCGAACGCCGAACGCCGAGGAGGAGGAGGACGACGACAAGGACAACTGCAACAGCAACAACGACAGCGACAACGAAAACGACAATTCGAACAACAGCGAGAATGATGTTTGGAGCTGGCTCGTGAGAGAAACGAAAAGAAAAGAAAAGGAAAAATCGAAATGCAATAAAAGTGCAACACAACGTCGTCGTCGTCGTGCGACTTGTCTCATTAAATACACGGCGCGAATATAGAGGATGTGAAACGTGTATGTATATCGTGTATGATCGGAGCTGCTCCGAACGTCGCCCCGTTGCATATTGCATAGTATATAGCAGTAGATAGTAATAGTAGCAGTGGCTTATATAGGTATTGCTACGCGACATCCGCTGACGAGCATATCGTCGCATACATATATACATACATACGGTCACTGGCATTGGCTCTTTAAGAGAGAAGCTCCGAGCGCGAGAGAAAAAGAAAACGAGCTCGGCGCACCGCATGCCTCGCTCGTAGTACATAGTATAAGTATAGTAAGAGTGGTGGTGGTCGACGGCAACAACGGTGGTGGAGGTGGTAAAAGTAAGCGCGCGGCTCCGCTAAGCCGGCTGCGGCACCGCTGCAACTGAGCGCGCGGGGCTTCGCACGCCGCCGCCGATCTTTGAGCTCGCGATGCGATTTCCAGTCAGTCACTCGCACGAGTCCGCAAGGGGCGCACGTCGTCCGCTCACAGATATCCGTCTTACGATCACATGCTGCGCGCCGCAAAGTAGCGCGCGAGCGCGAGTTTCCACGAGTTGGTGTTGTCCATGTGTGTTACTTGTGTGTATATGTTTTCATGACGTGCGAGAGTGCATACGATAATAATAATAATTGATACCGATCTCCGCGAGATGTTGAAATGTCGGTAGTGTGCTCTTGACCGAGTGTTTGACGATGCGCGAAAACGATGATCGATGACGAAATCGTTGTTACTCAACGCGCCGAGTGCAGACTGAAAATCCCACCGAGATAGAAGACAGCTTGCCGATTTCTTTTTTTTATTTGAGTGCGTGAAAAGCTTGCGTTTACGTTGCAACAGCGCAAAAGCACGAGTACAAAAGAGAGAAGGAAAAATAAGTGAAAAAGAGGCGAGAGAAGAAAAAAACGGGAGTGCATAAACAGACGCTCGCACGCGTGTACGTAAGTGCGCGAATAAATTATCGCGCGTAAAAAGTGAGAAAGAGATAGACGGCAGCGAAAAAAAGCAACGACTGCACAGCTATAACGGGTGTGTACAATAGAGAAAAGAAAAAAAGACGAAGAAGAAGTGCAGAGGAGGAGGAACAGAACACATCGTGGCGCGGCGCGGAAAATCGACCATTGTGTCCTGAGAGCGACTCCGCCACACGTTCGCACACACACACACACACACACAACGAGAACAACAACAGGTGAGTCGCGATACATGTCTCTCTCTCTCTCGTGTAGTGTAGATGTATATATATGCGCCTCTCTGTGATTATGTAAAGCACACATTGCAAATACTATATAGCTAATCTATACGTATACGTATGCATGTCGATGTACGTATGTCGCACGCGTGTGTGTGCACGTTTTTTCCTTCTTCTTTTTTTCATTCCTGTATATAACCTCGATAAAATGCACAGAGAGTAGATGTAGAGAGGGACGAGTTTCACGACGAGCTCGTACGACGATGATGATCATTTTCGCGTCTACTCGCGAATATACATAATACGACTTACACATTCTAGGCAAGTCTCGGACTCCTTTTTTTTTTATTTCTCTCTCCTCTCCTTTTTCCGTCGATACATACGATTCGGGTTTTTTCCCGTTACGCGCGCATACATACATATATATATATATCGCACACGCGTTATAAACGTTAATACACCGCACCATGTATACATATAAATGAAGGATGGCAAAACGGGTTTGCTTATTAATTATACGCGAGCTGCGCGCAAATATTTATTAAATATATATACACGCACGCACACGCGCACACCGAGCCAAGGCGACCTTTTTTTTCGCAATAATATAAATCGCGGTAGCACGAGCGACTCTCTCGTATCCGAACGCGCCTTTGCTCGCTAATTTATCATCGATACGTAGCTGCAAAAGTCTCTGCGTAAACGAGATGTATTATAAAAATGTTTTATAAGCCGGGAAAATCGTGCCTGGACTCGTTGATATGATTACGATATTGTGTGTATCGCACGCGCATAATAACGCGAGTCGCGCGGCGGGAAAGAGGCTTTTTTAAATGTATAATATCACTGCTGCTGGGCACGCACATGTAGCCGCTGTGGGACCGCGACATACATTACGCATTATTATGCGCGTGTGTGTGTGTACACGTCGCAGGTGTGGTTCTTCGTTTCTCTCGTCGATCGTCGTTATACATATATTATTATCGCATATTCGCACGGAACGATTTGTCGTGTATATCTATACATTGTAATAAACGAGTCGGAGCAGAGAGAGAGAAAAGTCAGTCGCGGAGTCAACGACGTCGTAAAAATGGAAATATACATTTCTATTCTCAACGTTATTTTTCGCATTAACATGCGACGAGAAAATTACCGCACCAGAGCCTCGGATAGAGCGATATAATTCCTTCTCTCTCTCTAAGCTTGTCATATTTTTTTTATCCTCATCTCTCTCTCTCTCCCACCAACTCGTTTATTATGATTTTCTTCGGCAAACGATCGCGCGCGCCACGCGGGCCGCGCTCACAAACTTAATAATAATCGTCGTCGTCGTCGTCGCGGGGTCTCTCGAGTCATCGGCATTAAAAAGCTCTATATATAGTCTTAGCGCGCGGCTCTTGGAAAAAAAAAAGAACGAACTTTCGGCTGACTAATTCCTATCTCTATCTCTCTCTCTCTCTCTGTCTCTCGCTAGGCAATCTTGCGGTCAGCAGCTATGTAAGACTCGAGCGACGGCTGCAGCTCGCAACGATTTTTATATTTACCTCTTCTATCTCTCGCCGCGCGCTTCGTTATACGTATAGTATTATTACACAAATCACGACTTATAGCTTTCCAATCCTGTGGGACAAACAGCAGCAATAGCAGCAGTCGTATACTTTTAATAATGTAATAATATAATCCTCCTGAAAATTTCGGAGTAATTTACTCGCGCGGCGGGTTCGCGATCACGTAATACGCGCGATTTTCTACTTCGGGATGACGAGAGAGAGGCCAGCGATCGGAAAATGCGCATCGCGTATCCAAAAAAAAAAAAAAAAAAACCAGAATCCTCGTACGTACATGTATGCCCGATAATCGCTCGACGCGCACGTAATAAGCAGCCACCACACAGGCCTCGAACAGGCTAGATAAGGAGCTGGAAGTAGTGTAAAAGCTTAAGAGAGTAAAGTAGAGAAAAAAAAAAGCTCTCTCCGTGTGGCGCGCGTGCATATACGGCTATATATTCCATAAAAAGGACAGCCGCGTAATCTCGGCTGCCGCATCTCTATATATGCTAGCTAGCTGATCTCTTCTGGCCGCGCCGCCGACAGCCGCTGACGTACATCGTCGTCGTCCTCGTACACGGCTTATATATTATATACGTGTGTGTATGTACTTGTAATAAACATAATCGCGCTCACATTCTCGTATAATTTGTATATACGCGTGTGTGTGCGAGTACACGAGCGCAATACCGTCTGCATGTGTGTGTGTGTGTGTGTGTGTGTGTGTGTGTGTGTATGCGTGTAGGCTCGTTAAATGTCTCTCTCTCTCTCTCTACTTGAGCTACTCGACTTGACGACATAAGCACGCATACACACACACACACACACACACACACACACATGTTATGTACAGTAGCTCGGAGCAGCGGCGTTAAAGATGACGATAATAATTGGTCACGGGCTTGGGAAGCGCAAAGTACTGTATACAGTACCTTCGGAGGCGCGCGCGCTACGCGGGAAAAGGATAATTTTTGCTTTCTCTCTCTCTCTCTCTCCTGCCAGAGCTGTGTATATACATATCTATCTATATACGTAGATGTATGTATGTATGTATGTGTGTGTAAAAGTGAGTACATAGTGCCATTATTACACACGCAGGTAGTTTATTCCACGTGTGTGTCTGTGTGAGAGTAATACGTCGCAACGTGCAAAATTGCAGCGACGGCGGTACATACGTATTTTATATAGCTGCCGTACTCGACGACGACGACGACAACTGCGACCGGAACTTTCACTATATATTACATTTATATATTTTTATATAGCCGCGGCACTGTGAGAGAAAACAGCGCCCGAGTAATGTCGTTGCACTTGACTACTACTACCACCACTACAACATCTATCTCTCGTCAAAGAAAAATGTTTATGTATATGTGTATCGTTTTGACGTATCGCACGCTTCGATTGCCGATATGAAAACGTCTCTCTCTCTCTTTCTCTTTTTTTTCAAACTTTATAACATTCTACGAGTATGCATAAATATGAATGTAACGTTTTATAAATGCGTCCAGCATCTCTCTCTCTCTTTCGCAGCAGTAGCAGCCGATCTCACAGAGAAAAATTTTATACGCGCGCATATATCGTATTTGCATGTAATTGCCTCTCGATATATATATCTCCCCGTATCTCTCTCTCTCCCGTACGTATATATAATATTTTCATATATAGGCGCGCGCATTTACGCTTCAATGCACTGCAACGTCAGGTGCACTACTGCATGCCTCTCTCTCTACTCTCGATACACGTACACACATACACGAACATATATTTATAATAGGTGTTGGTCGTGGCGCGGCTGCGGGCCGGTGCGCGTATGCATATTATACACCAAGGAATATATAAATAAACTTACGCGTACCCGATGAAAGTTTTGCTGGCCGCGCAATTTTTCTTTCGGCGCCCGACGCCGCCGCCGCCTTTTGCACTTGCGATAATGCGTCTATATACGTACGTCAGGGCGCGTGAGAACTCGATATGTGTAAATATATATGCTCTCGCCGTCGTGCACTCTCACTCCGCGTGCCGATTTATTTTATATCTGCCTTTATGCGTTTATATAGCGCGTATAGATTTTCATTGCACCTTTTTTTGTAGTGGAAAAAAATTTGCGCGCGAGCGCCTGGATACTCGCTAGATTTCGTAGAAAACGAAATTTTCCCCTCTTCGACGACGCGCGTATACATCGAGTAGTAGCTCAAGTGTTCATATATTAAAATCTATACCGATCGGACATGGCTCTTGAAAGAACACATCTAAAGTACTTTTTGATATATCACGCGACATTTCATACACCCATATATCGATCGATTCCGAGCTAATACGACGATCCGCAGATTCGCTTCCTCTCTCTGCTCTTGCCCCGTGCCCGGCCGAGATCTTCAAGTACCGACACACGATCTCTCACTCACTCACTTCAGAAAGTATATAGTCGCGATCGTCTTGTCTTTTTAAACGACTATTAATGTTATACACAAGGATGTGCCTGTCGTTCCGCCGTTAAAGACGTTACGGACGATGTATGTGTATAGCATTTACGCGACGCAACGATTTATATATATCGCAACGGTCGATCAGGCCAATCTATACATTGTGCCGCTGCTGCTCGTCCGTTAGATATGGTGGATATACGTACGGTTTATGGGCGGATGAAGCTCTAAAGAGGAACTATTAAGGGCTCTCTGCTCGTCTGCAATTGCTTTTACCGTATAGGATGTGTCTCTATAAATGTATAAGCGTATTTTACTTAGTGATATAGCGTCTCGGAACGTCTCTCTTTAAAACGTCTTATTTTTTTTTTCTCGTTACAGACACAATCATCATGAAGCGCCGACTACTACCGATCGCATCTCTATCGCCGCTGCTGCTGCTTCTGTGCGCGATCCAATCGTGCCGGGGCTTCAGCTGCCCGGACAATCGCCAATGCTACTGCTTCGAGGAGCTGCCGGGCGAGCACCGGGTCCACTGCTCCGCCAACGCCAACAATTCCGCCGAGGCGTTCGATCTCCAACTGCAACGTCACGATCGTTTGGCCGTCGAGTGCAGCTCCGAGCCCGATTGGAAGGACTTCATGCTCGGCCAGCCGCTGGAGATAGGTGCGGTGCGCTCGCTGCTGTTCGTCTCGTGCTCGCCACCGGGTCCGCGCGACGCCGGCCGAGTCGCGTCGATCCTCGGCGTCGACTCGGTGGATCTGCTGAGATTCGTGAGGATGAGGAATCGCACGGCGTTGAGCAGGAGCGATCTGGCCGCGTATCCGAGCATGAAGAAGTTGCTGCTGAGCGACAACGACCTGAGCCAGGTGGAATCGGATCGACTGTTTCAAGGTGATTACTTTTTGTTGTTTTTTTTTCGACCTAGCTCGGTGATTGGCCAATTTGCCAACGCTATTGATGGATATACTACACCTGAAACTTTCATTTTCTTTATCGTTTTGTTTTGCTTTTTTGGGGGGGCCCCGGATAATTAACCCGACCGCGATTTACGACGTATATCATTTTGTATATATAAACGATCGCGCGCGACTTATTAATAACGCATGGATACAAAAATAAATCGAAGAAACTTTCTAATCGTACGCACCAAATAGGAATACATATAATTTAACGTTGATAATTTACGCAAACGAGGTAGAGAGCAGACGAGGATTTCCTTCATTTGTCTGCGCGTATAAAATTGACCGCGTTCGCGCGCGCGAAACATTTTCGTATACTGCTCTCACAGCGGCGCATTGTATGCCCAAACGCGATTAGAAATCAATCGAGCCTCATTCCCAGCAGCAACAGCAGCAGAATATAGTAAAGCCGAAAATTTCTACATCGCGCACGCGCTTAACGCGACCTGTTAATTCAATTAACCTTTTACGCAACTGCGAAAACTAGTGGTAAAGTATATAGAAGATGCATATATCTATCTGAAGGCGCGGAAAAAAAAAAACGAAATCTCGTGTCTTCGTGTCTTCTCTGCGGCGCATGTGTGCCGTGCGAAAAATTTTTAAGAGAAACATACGTATAATTGTAATGTAATCGGGGTGGCATCTATCTCTCGCGAGCGAGCGCGACTGTATAACAATAATGAAAAACCTCGAGAGAATCTAGCGATATCGCAGGCGGCTTCCTGCCACACACACACTTGACGCACTGCTGTTGTTGTTGTTGTACAGCACTTGTCGCTGTAATGGTACATTATGCACATTTGCATCGTACCTATATATATATATAGAAACCCCCCTGCGGCGTCTCTCGCGTTTGAAAAACTTTCTCACACGAGATACTCAAACAATGTGTCCTCGCACATACATTTACAGATCTCGACTCGCTGGAATTCCTCGAGCTGCGCAACACTCAGATCCCGCTGGCCCGCGACATGTTCGCGACGGGTCCGGTGGGCGGCCAGCTCAAGACCCTCGAGCTCGGCGTCAACGGCTATCGTCGCATCGACTCGGGTGTCTTTCGCGGCCTCGGCAATCTCGAGATGCTCGTGCTCTGGAAGAACGAACTGGAGCGACTCGATTCCGGGGTGTTCGAGGGCCTGGAAAATTTGAGAACCCTGGATCTCACCATGAACAAGCTGACCACGCTGCCGGCCGACGTTTTCAAGGTAGGCGTACATACATACATACGTATCGTTGTTATTAAAAAGAAAATTTGATACGCGCGTGCAGTTATTGATATAGGCGATCTCTGTGTGTGCGTTTGCGCGCACTGTTTTGTATATAATCCCTCAAAGGCTCCCGCTTGGCATATGCGATGCGGCGCGCGCGCTCGCTAACACAGGGTATACATATACATTATATATATATGTAGGTCCTGTGATGTTGTTTCTTTCTTTTTGTTTCCTTCTTCTTCTCGACGCTGCAGAGAGAGAGAAGGGAAAAAGGGGGACTCGAGATTCAATGCACACACACATAATATAACTAAATGTAATTGAATAGCGGGGCGGTGCCAGGGCGCACTCACGTGTCTATGTGTGTACCTAAGGCACAAACACACACGGAGACTAGACGCGCGCGTATATTTATATACACCATAAGTCGTCTTTAATATTAGGCAGCAGCAGAAGCTCGTTTGGTTTTTCTCTTTTATCTCGCTACGCTCTTACGGGCACTCGATTACATGCATTATGTATCGTGTGCCGACGTCCATGGCTACCATGGCGGGGGGGTCGAAGGTACGTATCATCGTGCTACCGGGCTTATACCGCGTGTACTTATTGTTCGGATAGTTTTGTTATTTTTTTCACCGTATTATATACACCGCATCGCTACTTGATACAACATATGGCTTATATATACCACGAGACCTGCTGCTGCTGCTCATATAGACCACAGATCGTATATAGATCTTAATCGACTTTTCGCCCATTCGCCACCTTGCGTTCGTCTATCCATATTTCATTCGTGTAATATATTATAGGACCTCGTCAACGTGGAAAAGTTCAATCTCGGCCTGAACAACTTCAGCTCGCTGCCCGAGGGCCTGTTCCGCCATAATCCGCGCGTCCAGAGCATCAAGATGCTGCACAACAAGCAAAATCTCACGGATCTGCCCTCGCGGCTGTTCGCCGGACTCGCCGAGCTGCGACAGATCGTCGTCACTCGCAGCGGTCTGCATCGACTGCCCGAGGATCTGCTCTGGGGCTGCGCGGCGCTGCACAATTTCACCTGCGATCGCAACTACCTGCAGACGCTGCCCAGGCAGCTGTTTAGAGATACGGCGGCGCTGGAGAGCCTGAGTCTGTCGTTCAACGACATCAAGGAGCTGCCCGATGGACTGTTCGAGGCTTCGAGCAAATTGATTAGGTTGGACCTGTCAAAGAATCATCTGACTAGTCTCACCGAGTGAGTATAATAACGTTCATGTCTTTGTTCAAAAACTATTGCATGTGAATTTTGAATAAAAAATATTTTCCGCAGCAAAACCCTACTTGGCCTCGAGTCGCTCGAGTACCTGAACCTCGAGAGCAACGACCTGCAGCACATCCACATCGACGCCTTCCGCTCCCTCGTCAACCTCAAGGTGGCCCGTTTCGCCCACAACCGTCTGACACTGCGCACCGGCCTCTACGACGTATTCGGCCTGCTGTCGCCCTTCCATCACTGCCACTCGCTGGAGGAGCTTCATCTCGCGCACAACAACGTCACGGAGATGCACAGCGACTGGCTGATCGGCAACACTCGTCTCAGACTCCTCGATCTCAAGTACAACGCCTTCAACTATCTCCAGAGCGAGGATCTGCAATTCGTCTCGGACGAGCTCACGGTCGACCTTCGCCACAACAACATCTCGCGCATCGTCCTCACCCGTCTCGAGTCCATCGCCGGCAATCAGTCGCAGCCGCGCAACGTCTACGTCGACATCGCCGCCAATCCCCTGCGCTGCGACTGCGAGATCTACGAGCTGCTGCGCTATCTCAACGGCGACATGCACCCCAACGTGCAGAACTACGTGCACCTGCGACCGGGCAATCTCAGCTGCGCCGGTCCCGAGTACGCGCGGGGTCGGCTGGTCGGGGAGCAACGAGCCCGCGACCTCAAGTGCCTCGTGGAGAGCCCGGAGGCCCGACCGGGTGACCCGTGCTCGCCCGACGCTCGTCTGGCGTGCGCCTGCTGGCTGAGGCCCGAGGATCAGGCCCTGCTGCTGGACTGCCGCTCGCGGGGACTGAGACGGGCGCCCGACTGGATAATCGACGCCGCCGACCAGAGGGTGCAGAAGGTCGAGCTGGATCTGAGCGGCAACGAGCTGACGAAGGCGCCGAGCATGCACAGGAAGAAGGGCTACGAGAAAGTGACGAGTCTCAATCTGGCCGGCAACAAGATATCCGAGATCGACGAGACTCTGCTGTCGCCGCAGCTCAAGGTTCGTGTTATACCCGTCGATTTACTAATTATTATTATTATTACTAAACGAATCTCGGCACTGTAAAAAAAAAAAACAGAACAAGATGAATCAATTAAAAGCTTTAAAGACTAAAAAGAATAACAGATTACGAGTACGTATAAAAACTCGAGCGCTCTCGAAAGTCAATTAGATCGATGGTTTTATATTTATATACATAGTGTAGTACATTATCCGTTATACACGTTCGCGCGCTGGATACCATCGATCGATCGATCAAAGCCCACCGTAAATGCCATTACGTATTACATATATACTCACTGACAGACAGGCGAATATGTATACATGTACATACATCGGCTGTGATACACATCAAAATCGCGGGTTAAATCTCGGTGTGAAAAACCGCCGCGTCACTGTATAGCAGCATGTGTATTACGAATTTTTTAAATTTCGACACACGCGATACAAATCATTTTTTTTTTTTTTCGTAATACTCATCGTTAATACAATGATCGTTTATGTTGTTCGACACAGACGCTGCGGCTCGAAGGCAACAACCTGACTCGCATCGACAAGTCCATGCTGGAGCGCCTGGCGAACTCCAGCCAGCTGACCAGCCTCGGCATCCACGACAATCCCTGGTCGTGCAGCTGTCTCGCCCGCGACCTGCTGGCCTTCGTCCAGTCCAACAGCGGCTCGAACCAGCTGTCCGTGGCTTCCGCGACTACTACGTCGAGAACATCGTCTTCGCAGCAGCAGCAGCAGCATCATCAGAATCGTCGCGCCCGTCTGGTCGAGCCCCGACAGATCAGGTGTCGCGAGACCGATCAGGCCCTCCTCGACATATCCATCAGCGAGCTGTGCCCCGCACTGCCCAACGCCCTCCTCATCGTCGTCTGTTCGGCCGTCTCGGCCCTGGCGCTGCTACTCGGCTGCTCCCTGGCCCTGTTCTTCAAGTATCAGCGTCAGATCAAGATCTGGCTGTTCTCCAAGAGTCTCTGCATGTGCCTGGTGAGCGAGGCCGAGCTCGACCAGGACAAGATCTACGACGCCTTCGTCAGCTACTCGCACAGCGACGAGGACTTCGTCGTGAAGGAGCTGGTCGCTAAGCTCGAGGAGGGCCCGCGACCCTACAAGCTCTGCATACACACGCGCGATTGGTGCGCCGGCGAGTGGATATCCGACCAGATCTACAAGAGCGTCGAGCAGTCGAGACGCACCCTCATCGTGCTGAGCAAGAGCTTCGTCGAGAGCGACTGGGGCAAGCTCGAGTTTCAGGCAGCCCACAAGCAGGCCCTGGCCGAGAATCGCTCGCGTCTCATAGTCATACTCAAGGGCGACATCGGCCCCAGGGACGCGCTCGATGCGGACTTGGCGGCCTATCTGCAGACCAACACGTACATACAGTGGGGCGATCCGTGGTTCTGGCAGAAGCTGCGCTACGCCATGCCTCACAACAACGCCAAGGACGTCGAGAGCGGTAGCGGCGGCAGTAGTAGTAGCAACAGCAGCACCAACGGCTCGACCGCCACCACGACGATAGTGGCGGGTAACGGCACGATCGGCGGCGGTCAGGGTAGCATCGACACGGCCACGGTGACGACGGCGGCCACGAGCACGAGCGACAACGACAGCAGCAACGGCAACGACGCGTCGCCGGCTGTTCTGCATCGACTCGAGCAGCAGCCACCCCCGGTGCAACAGCAGCCGGCACCGATGAAGAAGGTGCCGCCACCGACCCTGCCCAAACCCGACATGACGAGGATCACGTGGATCGACGAGCACCATCGCACCTCGCCCACGTCGAGCCAGGCGTCCACGAGCATCATCAACGGCAGCGTCATTGGCATAAGCACGGTCAACGGTCTCAATAATTATCATCATCATCATCATAATCATCACAATCACAATGGTCAGTCGGCGGCGGCGGCGGCGGCGGCCAAGCTGAGCTTCAGTCCGACGTTCATCGCGCCGCACTGCACGACCGTCTAGAGAGAGAGAGAGAGCATATTTTTTTTTTTGGCAGGATATCGATCATCGCCTAGAATCACGATGATAATCGACGATGGGCATGACTCGCGTGTAAATAATACATAGATTTTATATCTAGACAGATATCCGTGTAAAGATGTTAAATTCTTCTCGATCCTCTTTTTATCATTATTATATAAACGTGTATATTGAGAAACGAGAAGAAAAACGGAATCATGACTTATGCGAATCGTTAGGATGTGTGTGCGTGTGTTGTACAGATGACTAAGCACGGTGTGGTACCTACCACGCGATGCCGAGGGAAGAGATTATACGAGAGAATAAAAAAAAAAGGCACCGACACATTCGTTCAAGGACCAAAGGAAATTTTTACGAAATAAATTAGAAATATTTTATACATAGATAGATGTTGTAAATGCGTATAGGTATGTGTGTTCGTGTAAAAATCGACGTGTAGCATTTTTTTTTGTAAACGCGTATTAAGTCGAATGCCGATCGCGGGATCCGCGAAACATCTCGATTGTAAGACTGAAAAAAAAAGAAACGGATTATCGCGCGTCATTATATCGAATAAGCAACTTTTTTCACATTCTAGTTTACGCATGAACGTCGGCGTGGGATGTTCCAGAGCTATTTTGCATGACTCGTGTGGCATTTTTCGCATTTTTTTTTGTTTGTTTTCTAATTGTAATTGTAGTTTTATTTTAATTTGTAAGCGAAAAAAAAAATTGTACATACAAATATTTTTTAAATCATTGATAAGAATACTCAGATGGAACGAGTGTGTGTGTGTGTGTGTGTAAACGAGCAGCGAGCATGATTTATAGATTCAGAATTCCGGCGACGACGGAGGAAATTCAGACACCTGCTGAGTGATTTCTCAAAACTTATAAAGTAATGATGGACTCGTCGACTGTACAGCCAAGCTGGAATAGTACGAATGATTTTATGACGACGAGTGAATGAAAATTTTAAACTGTGTGATCCTAGATAGACAGATAAGGAGACATTTTTTTTATAATTAATATCAATGAATAAATGATTTTTATATTGATAGACGATATTTTACAATGATAAATTACTTAAAGATCAGTGTTTAAACGAGATAAGCTACTGTTACCAATGAATAATTATGTTTCGTTCTTTTATTACTATTATTTGTTCGATATAGAGTATTCTTCAATAAAGTAGAGATTGTATACAAACGATACAAATTGGTCTTTTACAACGGCGAAAAGCTCATTAATACCTGTCAACCGCAATCCCAGTCGTTTCTCTTCCTCTCTTTCCTTCCTCGTTCGCGAAACGAGTTGTGTCGAGAGTATAAGTGACATTTCAAACATAGTGCGGATTGGATTCATAGAGACAAAAATGATCCGTATATATATATGGTCGTTCTTTTACTTTGTCACTTGCAGATTTCCAGATTACGGCCCTCGCCATCTAGCGGCGAAGGCTGACTTATACGTATGCGATTGAATTTTTCGTTCAACTTTTCGGGCAATCAATGAAACGTTGATATTCAATCGGATTGTTTATTAAATTCTTTTTATTCCTTTGTGCATTGAAACGATGCGCACAATTCATTCATATTTTTGATGCTCAATTCATGTACCCTGATTATTCAAATACATCTGATTTTACATTAAATCTTTATTTTCAAGTTTTTTTTTTTAACACTGTATAAGCAGTAAGGGATCTTTGACGATAAATAACGACCTTTTCCTCTATCTCATATACACTTTGCCAGTTTCGCGCGCGTGGCACACTGTCCAAACCGGATGACCGATGCTCATTGCTGCGGCAACAGACGCTCGCGACACCGGCTCTCGAATTTTCGGAGCCTCGCAATATTTCGATGAAATCCGATATGCTGTATATACACGCCGTGCCCATCGTCCGATATCGACGCGATGTCATGCACCGGCCACGCGTAATACATTTTGTATATATAGTACACCATAGGAAAAGGACAAAAGCTAAAAGTAATTGACTATACGGAGGCGCGCGACAGTTGTGCTCGCTTTCCGAAGCCTATATATATATATATCCTCCGCCGGCGCGTGGATCCTGTCTCTCGGCTCTCCTGCGATCGTCCTGCGGCGTCCGCCGAAACTCGAACCGTATCGAGTTCATACATACGCTCTCTTTCTCTTTCTATACATATATTTATTGCAGGCGAGTGGAGCAGCAGCAGCAGCAGGTCGGCCGCGCGCGTAAGTCATTATATTCGCGCGAGTTGACGCTGCATAATAGATATGCGCCGGGTATACGGAAAAACTACATGTGTGCCTTTGGCAAAACTTGTACGAGATCGATGGTGTAAATACAAGTGTCGAAACGCCTGGGGGGGAGTCAGCTGCGACGCACGAACTTCCGTAAGACAAAAGGGAGCCAAGGACGAATGTAGTAAAGACACGCTCGTTACAATTTACATCGAACTCTTGAGTATCGCATTCTGTTCTATATGCGATCGTGTAAGTACGAGGTAGAAATTAAAACGTCAACGGCTGCTCCATCTCTCCGCGAGACTCTCGCTTTACGATATAATAAAATTGAATTTCAACACCCGTCGTCGGCAAGCTAGAAATTCCACAGGGAGATAACTCGCTGCACACACTATACGCCCGAGATATTCCATTCGCTGCGCTCATGGGTAAAGCTGCATTCGCATCCATAGCTAGGGAGTACTCCTCTCTCTCTCTCTTTCTCTCTCTCTCTGCATCCCTCTCACGGTGCTGTGCTTGCGAAAAAGCTGCGCGCGCTATTATTGATCCCCTTCCTCGGGGAGGGCTTCTGGTCTCTCTCTCTCTCTCTCGAGCTCTCTCGCGCACTACTACTCTCTTCCTCTTTGGCCAAACTATAACTGCTGCTGCTGCTACTGCTACGTAGGGTTTGATACACGCCCGAACCGCCCCATCGATGGTGCCTCGCACATCGTCGTCGTCGACGTCGTCGTTGGATCCTCGTTGCGTCGACTAATAATAATAATAATTGTGTAGTTGTTATCGTCCGCGCGCGGGTCCGTTCAACGGGCTCCTCCCGCCCGAGGAAAGATGCAGCTCTGGAGCTACGTCCTCGTGTCGGCGCTGCTCTGCGTCGGTGAGTCAACAAATAACAACTACAACGACAACGAACGACAACAACAAAAACAAAAATGAAAATCACTCGCTTTCACCTCGTATCCCGCTAAAACCACGATCCTCCACCTCCTCCTCGATCGATCTTGTGTTTATCAATTTTTTTAAATTTTCATTTCAACCGTCGACTCGTATCCCTTGAACCGCTACTCACCACCACCACCACCCTCCCGCAAAACGAGTGTCGAAGATCGAGATTACATAAGTGAATAATGCGTGTGTATGTGTGTGTTTTTTTTCTGTCCCCGTCGAGCAGGACTGTGCTCCGAGGACGAGGAGAGGCTGGTGCGCGATCTCTTCCGCGGCTACAACAAACTCATCAGGCCAGTGCAGAACATGACCGACACCGTCAACGTCAAATTTGGTCTCGCCTTCGTCCAGCTCATCAACGTCGTGAGTATAACAATTTTCAATTTTATGTATATAAGCTCTCGTCAAAAATCACGCGTAGCATCGGTCGATCATAAAAATCCGAGGATTTTTTTTTCATCGTCTCGTTGTTTACCCCCTTCAGCTTAACGTACGGGGCCGATTGTGTCGCATACAGGGCGTGTTGTAGGTGCCCTCCTCGCCCTCACCCTCTCTCAATCTCTCTATCTCACTCGCTCTCTCTCTCTCTCGCATCCACCCTCACCTCCTCCTCCTTCTCCTACTCCTATATGCCCTAACTCCTTCTTTATTCATGTTATGCACTCTCACACACGCGCGCGCGCGTATATGTCAAATCTCGAATTCATCTTCCTCTCTATCTATCTATCTATCTATCTCTCTAAAAATTTTCATTTTCATCATCATCGTAATATTTCTAAAAATAACCAAATTTTTTCTTTCTCTCTCGTTAAAATTATCCGACGTCCTTAGAACGAGAAAAACCAGATCATGAAGTCGAACGTGTGGCTGCGCTTCGTCTGGATGGATTACCAGCTGCAGTGGGACGAGGCGGACTACGGCGGGATCTCGGTGCTGCGACTGCCGCCCGACAAAGTCTGGAAGCCCGACATCGTGCTCTTTAACAAGTGAGCGTGATATTTAGCTTATACATTTCTTTAACCGCACCCCAAGATACGTATAATGTACCGTTTGTTTTTTCTCGCCCGCGCGCAGCGCCGACGGCAACTACGAGGTGCGCTACAAGAGCAACGTCCTCATCTATCCGAACGGCGAGGTGCTCTGGGTCCCGCCCGCCATCTATCAGTCCTCCTGCACCATCGACGTGACCTACTTCCCGTTCGACCAGCAGACCTGCATCATGAAGTTCGGCTCGTGGACCTTCAACGGCGACCAGGTCTCGCTGGCCCTCTACAACGACAAGAACTTCGTCGATCTGTCGGACTACTGGAAGAGCGGCACCTGGGACATCATCAGCGTGCCCGCGTTCCTCAACGTCTACGAGGAGTTCCCCACCGAGACCGACATCACCTTCTACATCATCATCCGGCGCAAGACCCTCTTCTACACGGTCAATCTCATTCTGCCCACCGTGCTCATCTCCTTTCTCTGCGTGCTCGTGTTCTATCTGCCCGCCGAGGCCGGCGAAAAGGTCACCCTCGGCATCTCCATTCTCCTGTCGCTGGTCGTGTTTCTCCTACTGGTGAGTAAGATCCTGCCGCCCACCTCGCTGGTGCTGCCCCTCATAGCCAAGTATCTGCTGTTCACCTTCATCATGAACACGGTGAGCATCCTCGTGACGGTGATCATCATCAACTGGAACTTTCGGGGCCCGCGCACCCATCGCATGCCCCAGATGACGAGGCGCATCTTCCTCAAGATACTGCCGGCCATACTGCTGATGCGTCGCCCGAAGAAGACCCGACTGCGCTGGATGATGGAGATACCCAACGTGACTCTGCCCACCTCGACGTACTCGGGCAGCCCCACGGAGCTGCCCAAGCATCTGCCCGCCTCGCTCGCCGCCACCAAGCCCGCCAAGATGGAGATGATGGAGCTGTCCGATCTGCACCATCCCAACTGCAAGATCAATCGTAAGATCCAGCACGGCGGTTCGTCGCAGGCGGGTGGACCTGGAAGCGAGGCACTCCAAGATCGTCGCGGCTCCGAGAGCTCGGACTCGGTCCTGCTCAGTCCCGAGGCGGCCAAGGCCACCGAGGCCGTCGAGTTCATCGCCGAGCATCTGCGCAACGAGGACCTGTACATACAGACGCGCGAGGACTGGAAGTACGTCGCCATGGTGATCGATCGCCTGCAGCTGTACATATTCTTCGTCGTCACGACGATCGGCACCATCGGCATACTCATGGACGCGCCCCACATCTTCGAGTACGTCGATCAGGATCGCATCATCGAGATCTATCGCGGCAAGTGAATCCATCGTCGTACGATGACGAGTGTGTGTGTGTGTGTATGACTCGTTGCGAAAGCACAACAAAACAAAGGCCAAATGAATGCTCCAAAGTCAAAAAAAAAAAACCAGTTGCGAATGTACGGTAGATAGCGTTTAAAAAAAAAAAAAAAATGAGAGACAGAGAGAGGCAATAAAGTCAAAATATGTTTTCCAAAAAAAAAACTTGGCTCGCCGCGTTTACGTTTGTAATAACGATGATACAGCTTTTATCGTTGCTATTATACTTCCGTATAATGTCTATTTCGTATATATATTATAAATTTTATCGTATACGTTAGATAGAACGATCAATTTGTAAGCCGATATCGTTTCGTTTCTCGGTGATAATTGCGTGGCCCCGCGGAGCTGTACAGAGAGTGAGTTTTTAGCCTTTTTGTACTCCAAGTTTAAGAATTATTAAAGAGAAAGAGAAAAGGGAGAAAAAATTGAAACCAAAAAAAATAATAAAGTAGCGAAATGATGATTTGTTAACGAGTATGAAAAATAAAAATGGATATTATAATGTTACACTGTATGCTAAGAAAAAACAAAACGTTAACGACGACTCGATTTGTACATTACTACAATGAATATTGAATGTTTTTTATTGCGTATCGAGGTGTTTTGTGTCGATAATTGTCAATCAAAACACTAAAAAACAAAACAAAAAGAAAATGCTATATGTAATTATTCCAGTTACGTGATTTTTATTGCCATTATGTATCCGGAAACGATTCGATGTGATCGAGTCCCCTTGTCCGGAGGCTTATCTACTTAAATATTGTTAAGTTTTTTATTTGAATATAAAAGAAACTTCATCGTTTATATAGATTCGTATGTATGAATTTGAACTTGACGCGGTGTGTGTGTCGAGGAGCGACGATTTCCCAAAACTCGATTCCCCGAGCGGAAGAGCGAACAGAAACCAAAACAAAAATTGTTATTCGACACAACGAAACGTGTTCAAAATAGCACAAAAATTTTTTCTTTTTCACTAGCAACAGCAACAGAAAAAATCTCAATAATGATAAAATTATTATAAATACGAATAATCGGACGCGTACATCAAATTTTTAATCGTAAGGGTAATAATACGTTGTGTGCGTATTTTGTGCGACGCGCGAGTGTGATAATTTTTCGATGAAGATGGAAAAACGACTTGGACCTTTTGGTTTATTACTGAATCTTTTTTTTTTCTACCACGAGCGTGTCGATACGCGGATAATCCACCAAAAACGTTTACGAAATAAAAATAAAATGAAAAAACAGAATCAATCAATAATTGCCTTGCATCAAAGCTGTAATTATTTTTTTTAAGATCGCCCAAGAAATGCACAAAAATTCATCGAAGAATTGTCCGTTTATATACCGAGAAATAAAAAAAAAATTGAAAATTACTCTATGGCAAGGTACTGTTCAATTTTGTGAAAATAAAAGAGCGAATTTCATGAGAATTCACGTGTCTTCCCTTATAAAAGAGCAAGAGAGAGAGAGAGAGAGAGAGAGAGAGAGAGAGAGAGAAAGAAAAGAGGAGGAAACGGGGTTGATAGATAAGAGAAAATAAAAAAGAAAAATACAATAACTAATTTAGTAACGCCACTTTTTTAGTATAATAAAAAAAACAAAACGACAAAAAAATTGAGTCTTACAAAATACTTTCAAGCATGAGTAGCCTCATAGTCATCGTGATTATTTTTTTAAAATAAAAAAAAAATAAGTATTTGTAGATGAAATACTTTTTATATAAGAAACGTAGTAGCTTTGTATTCTTGATTTTTGAGGCGTTTCAGATGTGAATAATATTTTTCTATGTGTACTCGTAGGTTTACTTCATTTTTCTCTTTTTGGCATGAAAAATGTCATTCGAATCACAAAGTTAACGTTTCGCCAAGCTGAAAGTATAATACCAACAGACCAATGAAATTTTCGTGTCAATTTTGCTTCCTTCAGTCGCTTTTACCTAGCACAAGGCCCGTCGCTGAAATTACTTTGTAAGATCTTGTGCGGCGCATTGTGGACATTTAATTGTGAATCGTCCATACAAAAAAATAATTAAAAAAAACAAAAAAAAAAGCCATAAGAGATTCGATGATGCGGAAATTGATAAAAGATGAAAAAATACCTTTATGTAATCAACTTTTAGAAAAACGATCGACGGATAATGAGTTGATTCAGAGAATCCTTTAGGGCATTAGTCGTAGTTCTCTGGTTGGAACAAAAATATTAAGAAGTACTTGCCAATGTCCCGTTTATGTAGTACCCTATGAAAACGGAGTATTATTTGTTGAAATAAAAGAATTAATGTGTTGAAAAAAAAATTTCGTATTACGAAGGAGAAAAATGTTTTTCTAGTTGACCAACCAATACAATACGTTATTTCTTTAGAGTATAAATACATGCGTTATGATATTCTTCTGACGAGGAATAACAATTTATTATGAGATTTTTTTATTAATTTTAAAATGCTCCATTAAAAATTAAAAGTAACAAACGCAAAAAAACTATTAAAGATAAAACTGATGATAAAATCGTCGAATTAGTTTATAAAAATGCGAATGTAAAGTCGAAGAATTTCTATTTGCCGAGTTTCTATTTCTTAAACATTAATGTAATAACGAGCGAGGCTGATAGACGCATAAAACTATTAATGTCTTACTGTATATCATATAAAGAAAAAAAAAAGTAATACCTAATTAATGACGGTAGAGCAAGATGGAAAAATTGCGTCAAATGACTAACATGTGACCTATGTTATATAAATCTTAGGTATATTTCAAAAGAGTAAATTACTGACTAACAACATTGTCAAAACTCAACCGGATTATCACTAGACAATGAATAACAATAGCATGTACGTCATTACAATATGAATAACTAATAAATCAGCTAAATAATTAAATACTGTGTTTCGTTTACAGCTTCATTCAAATTATTATTCAATACAAATATACAAATGGGTGTCTAAAATTCTAAAGCACATTATTAGTCTTCTTCGATCCCAGCCCAACCCTTTAAATGGTCTGTTTTTTCTACTAAATCCAGCCGGTCAGGCTTCAGATTCATTTCATCCATTATATATTGTGGCATACAATATGTAGGATTTATTGTCTTCAAATCAGCTTTTGTATATCCTAGTAACGATAATGCTGATAAACCAAATAGAGTGTGGAATGGATCAACCATATCACCAGGTCGATCACTAAACCCTCCTGTTTCTGCATCTTGACAGTACAGTATAAAGTTTATCTAGAAATTTTAGTTACAAAATTAAGATAAATAGATAAATGAAAGGGATTATAATGTTGTGAAATATTGAGTGTCATACCATTTTGTTGGTATTAATCCAATTAAGACGTCCTAAAATTTTCAAGGAAGCAAGAACCCACCAAGAGTAGCAAACATCTGGTAATTTTTCTGGCCTTCCATTCAAACCACCCGATGGCAGTTGTCTTTCAGCAAGCCACCATCCCAGTTCGTCTGCCTTAACAATGTGTAAATGACCTATAAATATACATCAATAATTAAATTTGACAATTACAACTTGAAAAATATTCATTGGCATTTCATTTAATCATACCAGTAATAGATAATGTGCCCAGACAACAGTAAATTAAACCTGCGTGACTCTCACTTACAGGTTTCGAGCCAAAGCCTCCATCAAAATTCATACAAGATTTAATAAAATTTACAGCTTTCTCTATATTCACTTCATTCAAACGATTCAATAAAGCTAAAGATGCAATAGCACAAAATGAAAATCTTGTATCTATTTCACCCCACTTGTCACCCTCAAAACTTCCATCGTCTTTTTGTCTGTTTTTTATATATTCAACAACTTTCTCTACGTTAATCGTGTCCAAAGCTTTGTAATAACACAAAATCTGTATAGCACTCAGGGTATGTAACAAATGTGGATCGTGAAGAATACTGGCCCCAATTCCTCCACATTCATGCTGACACTGCTTTATAAAACTCAAAACTTCTTCTTTATCTATTTTGTGTAAATTATGCGTAATATCTAAAGCTGTGAGACCCCAGTACATGCCAGATATTCTAAGGTGTTCAGTCATAATGTATGTCTGGAATAAAAAATAACACAACATTATTAATTAAAATCACCAAGTACATAAATAAATTAATCACAGTAATTCAAATTACATAATCATCCTTTTTTGACTCGTACGATAGAATATAGTTGATGTGTTTCTCCAAATACAAATCTGGTGTCAGGCCAGACAATTTAATGTCGTTGCAGTTGGAAACCTGTAATCAGCGCATAAAATAATCAAAAAATTTGAACATTTTTCACTCGTGTCAAGCCCACTAATCAATTGGAGTTTTAGCAAACACAGATGAATCATACTGATTGATTCGCTCACCATTTTTACAATTATTCACTTCTAGAATCAATGATGCACTGTTGAGGTGGTTAACCAAGTTACCGTAGTTAATCAATACCAAACTATTGTACGATCATCAACTGGAGCCGACTATAATGTTCAACGAGAGATAAGTACACAATCGAAAATGTGTGTCGCACTCCAGCTACAGCAGCAGCCACGCAGTGTCAGCTGCTTCGTATACTATACTCAGCAGCAGACTCGCAACAATAACGCATGCGGGCAAGGTGAGGGGAGTGTTTTGAATCATCGTTAAATCAGGTTCACATCGTTGGATTCTCCGCTCTCGACTCGTTTGTAGTCTAGCGTTCGAGTAGTGCTGCCACGGCCGATAATATTGCGATTTCACCACAATACCATAGGTAGCTGCGCCGCCAATACAACGCGACGTATAGCATAGTATCGCGCTTTCGCGAGGTGCTCATGTAGCGGCGCTGAGGGGCCGGCATTTAAAAAACCGTTGGCAACGTCGTCAACGTCGCATGCGCGAGTTCAAACGTGTTCTGTGGGACAGGCTTATGTGCTGTCGCTGTGTTCTGTGTGTATGAAAAGAGAATCAACGGTTTGTGTATAGAGTCCCAGTGATACGCGTATGTATAGTACGTCGTTGCCCGTTGTGTCTGTGCCGGCCGGCTGACATACCGCCAAATTTTATACGCATCGAACGCGACTCGATCGCGTGTGCCGCGAGTGTTCGTGTAATAATAAATAAAGCTTCTCGTCCGCGAGACAATTGCAATTGTAAACAAGCGCGACTCTGGTCGTCGATCGCGCCTGCAATTCAACGACCCAGTTTCATTCGGATGAAAAAAGTTAGTCTCTGTCGCATCCGTCTTTCGATTTGTTTGTCGCGTGCAAATAACCCAAGGACTTTCTAACCCTGAATTTTTGCATCTTTTTTTTTTTGTTTTATTTTGCAGGCAGGCCTGCTGCTGCATCTGGAAGCGAGAGATCGTGCGCTGCGTTGAATCTCGCAGTTGATCAAATTTACGTACGGAGTGGGCATCGTTTAGTACAATCTCAGTCTCGAGTCCAAGATGCCGCGCACGAAGCAGCGAAAAGTCAAACGCCAGAGTGCGGGCACCGAGCAGATCATGCGCGACTTCAATAGATTGGTGCAGCTGCAGATCCAGAAGGAGGAGATCGAGGCCAAGACGAGGATAAAAAATTTCGTCTCCAAGGTGGCAGTCACCCTCAATCGTTGGCCCACGGAAATTCAAAATTTGACTCTTCGCGAATTGCTGAGAGTCGATAAAACCCCGGAGAAGGAAAATCTGCCCTCCAAAACGCCAAGGATACCTCCTAGTAATACGAAAAAAAGTATGGTGGCCAATAAAACGAGCAAGAGCATTGCCAGTAGTGCCAGCAACGCAAGCAGCAAGACGAGCGCTGCTGGTAAACGAGTTACTGCTACCTCGGATGATGGCTATCAAAGCGAATCAATGACAAGTCAAGCATCAAAGCTTATGAACAATATGACTCGTACTACTGCACGAACAAGGAGCTCATCTCAAGACAAAGCCGCAAGATCGAGAAGCATATCACAGGATAGAAAGTCTAAGCGCAATCCCAGTATGATGATGAAGGATGGACAGAATCAGGCAGAAGTTCAAGGAAGTGCTGTGAAAAAAACAAGAAAAGAATTGATGAAGACGCCACAGAGCAAACCGATGAACAATTTTGTTATTACTCCAAAAATTAGGCTCAACTCTGCTATCAATGTACTGAGAAAACCAAAGGATGGAGAAATGGTTTTCAGTACCCAAGGGAGTCCACTTCTTGTTTCTACGACTGTCAATGACAGAACAGCCAATATTAATGTACCATTGAGAAATGGAAATATTATTTCATTGTTACCCTTTAATGAAACATCCTTAACTGATAATCTGCACCTGGATGATGAAACAAAACATCAATTGAAGATTCTTCAAAGTCATCTTTCTAAAGTTTTAGATTAGTTCTTGAGTTAATGATATCGTATCTAAGTGGTGAAAATATTTTGTGTGAGCAAAGCTTAGTTTGATTACATCGAGTTAATTAGTCTAATGAATGTGTGATTCAGCCAAACAAAACTAGTGTTTGCTCAGGTATGAATCAATTGTGAGTGTGCTTTTTTTACTTGAATCGACTGACAAGTTGTAAGAGCTTATTTTTATACTTTTGTATAATCGCAGTATGCCTTGTAGTTAATAAAGATTTTTTTTTGTAATTTATAGTTTACATAATATATTCGTTCAAATAAATATGCTTCAGCATGATTGAATAGTGGACATTTGGTTTATAAAAATATAAACTTTTTATAATAATGCAACCATTAAAAAAAAAAATTAAATACACATAATCTGTTGGTAATCTTTCTTTCACCTAACTAAAGGGATAGCAAGAGATACAAAAAAAATTGTATTCATATAATAATCTAATAATAATAATCTTTAATCTTAAATTATTTGATACCGAATTACTTGGTAAAAATTTCATCCTTATTACAAGAAGTGTCGAATGCACGTGTCGCATAGAGGTTTCACACTTCTGAGCCCAGATCTTGCCTTAAAACTCAATACAAAAAGATGCCTTTCATTCAATAAGATTTATATTTTAAATTGAAATTGAAATGCGATTTTCGGCATCGATACCACAGACCTTCGGAGGTAAATCAAGAGTGTGCATTGTATCTGCGCTAAAATCGTTATTCAGTGAGTCCGATCTCGTCGTTGCAGTTTTGGAACGAGACCTGCTCGACACGGATAATCAGAATGTAGGCTTTTCATGTACCTGCAAGATCTCTACGTGCAGGAGGCTTTTCGCAACTTACGCGTCGGTAATAAACTGACGAAGAATACCAGCCAAGTGAGTGAAATCTTTTTTTTACTTTCTTTACTTATAGTCGATCGATTTTTTGATACATTTTTGCCATACACAAAGTCGTATCGAGGAGAGCATTTACAAGATCGAATTTATCGTTAACGATTACAATTGCAAATTGTTAATTTACGCAATTTTAAATACCACCATATGAAAGAGCACTCAAAAATATAAGATGAAGTACTTTTCATAATTTTTCTCGTTTCGATCTAGACATGGTAACAGCGAAAAATTGTCCATCAAAATCCTCTATGTTTCCAAACGTTGAAGTCAGCTTCGTGCCATGCTGTGTGTACATTTTTACTTTGCTGCACGGCTTAATTCGTTTAAAAAATGTGGCGGACGAGTCGGATTTATTTTAGGCTACCTCTACAGAACTTTGATTAGTTGCGACTTCGCTGGACCCATCTTGCGCTGACTCCGACTAAAGCGGTGGCATTGGTAGCAGTCATATACTCACATATGACTGCGCTTATACATATACAACCGATCAAACGAAGTCTCACCCAATCGAAGTTATGTAGAAGTAGCTTTGGTGTATTACACGCAACACATTTCGTGCTGCGTATATAAGTAGAGTTACATCGCGTCGGCTGCAGCAAGTGTTAATCGTGAAAAGAGCAAATATTTGTTATCGATCTAACGTAAAAATTGCTATTTTGCGGGTAGTTTTAGGCTCTCGCGCTATAAAATATTGTGTCGAAGTTGTGCGAAATTATTTTTTTCTCTCAAAAACTCGAGACAAGCATATAACCTTCGACTTGCAGTGCCGGGCAACTCCTAGCTCGTTCTTCAGAAATAACCATATGCACACTCGTGCATTGAGTGTTATTGAGTAATAATAGCTATTGTTTAGTGCATGAGTGCAAGCGACGATGGCCCACGGCGATCTAAACCGTTTGCAAGACCTTATGATATCGCGTAGAAAGATCAACTGTGTGAATGAATGGTGGCAATTCAAACTGCTTCGTCAAATTCATGAATTAATTGAAAATTGGAAGGACGAACTTCCAAATCTCCGAGACATTTTTCGGTCGGGAGAAATCGATTGGCTTCTCTCCGATTTCATGACGTACTACCGTAGAGAAGCAGAACCTTCATTAATCATCGGGTTCGTGGCTCGGACCGGTTACAAAGGCGAGGCCCTAGTCGACGAGCAACGGTCGCTTCGTACCACACCATTGCATATTGTGCCTAAAACATACGATTACCAATTCTCCAAAGAATCGATACGTGATCTATTTAAAATATACGATAGGTTCGACGTTAATTACACCGACGAATTGGGGTATTCACATTTTCACGTGGCCTGCATGACTGGTTGCGAGGATGTCGTCCAAAAATTCCTCGACTTCGGCCAAAATATCAATTGCGTCGTGACGTTGACGGGCAGTTCGCCTCTACACGTGGCTCTGAGGCACGGTCACAAGGAGGTGGCCGAGTTGCTGTTGAGAAACGGGGCTCCTTTGCATGTGGTCAATAATTATGAATTCACTCCTCTTCACTACTTTTGCTGGAGAGAATATGATGACGATTTTGCGGAATTATTCTTCAAATTTATGGACGAACAACATCAGCCGGTCGATATCAACGCCCAGACCGATTATGGCTTTACTCCATTGAACTGTGCAGCGCAATACCGCGTCAAGAAAGCAATCGAATTGTTAATGAGAAAAGGTGCGTATCCCACTTTAGTCGACATTCAAGGAGATATTCCTTTGCATAAGATTTGCTATGGTGGTCCCGACGAAGAGTCGGCTTCATATATGAAGTTTTATTTCGACATAAACGACCAATTTCATCAGCCGCTTCAGGTTGATACCCAGAACAATTTCGGCGAGACACCGCTTTACTCGGCTGTGAAAAACTTATTACCTAAGACGGCCGAAGTACTGCTAAGAAGAGGCGCCGATCCAAGTCTAAGTGACGAGCATGGATGGTCACCGCTGCATTTGATTTGCTTTAAATTCGACGATGGCAAAGGGGCTTCATTCCTGAAGAAATTGTTCGAGATATGCGCCGAGAAACATCGCAAGGTACACATCGACGCCCACCGCGGGGCCGGCCGGACACCGCTAATGGTGGCTCTGAGCCACGGCAACATCGAGGTAGTTGAATTTCTATTGAGAAACGGCGCGGATCCCAATTTTGCTGTTGACAATGGATGGACAACTTTGCACTACTTTTGCAGTGGATGTAATGATGAGGAACGCGCAACGATCTTGAAGAAATTTTTCGACATCAACGACGAATTGAATCAAGTGGTTGATGTCAACGTCCTGGACGAGTGGGGTAACCCTCCGCTTTACGAGGCTCTGCAACGCATTAACTATAAGACGGCTGAATTGTTGCTACGGAGAGGCGCCGAGCCAAAGCTAATCGACAAAAAGCTACCGCTACTACTGCATTCAATTTGCAGTATTAAAGACCAGGACGAAAAATTCGCGAGATTCTTGAAGATATTCTTCGAGATCTATGCCGAGAGACATGACAAGGTAGAGTACGACGCCCAGGACGAGCTTGGAGACACACTGATGCACGCAGCTTTGTTTCTAGGCTGCGCGGAGGTGGTTGAAGTGCTGATGAGAAACGGCGCCAACCCGAACTTAGTCAACAATGATGGGCGGACTCCTCTGCACCATGCAGTGTGTCAATGTCAACAAGATGATAAATCGACGATGATAATGTTGGAGACATTTTTTGACTTGAGTGACGAAGTCCATCGGTCGGTTGAGGTCGACACCCTGGACGAGGACGGTCAGACACCGCTGCATTCGTCTCTGGAGAGCAATAACAAGAAGAAGATAACCGAGTTACTGCTGAGGAGAGGCGCGGATCCGAATCTGATAAACAAGCACGGATCTACCGCTCTGCATTCAATTATCCGGGCAACTCAGAGAAATCTTCATGATGGTTTTGTGGAAAAATTTTTCATGATCTGCGACGAAGTGAATCGAGTGGTGCAGATCGATGTCCGGGACCAGTCGGGCCAAACACCGTTGCAATTGACTCAGTCATTGAGGCTTCACGAAAAAACGGCCGAATTGCTGCTGAGGCGAGGAGCCGACCCTAATTTGGCCGACGAGAATGGGATGACTTATCTGCACAACTTATGTCGCACTGGGTCTTCAGAGGAGGCATTATTGAAGAAATTTTTCGAGATAACCGACAATGCTCATAAAACGGTACAGGTCGATGCCCGGGACAAGAGAGGTCGGACACCGCTGCAATTAGCTGTGACAAATCTTATGCCCTATGCGGTCGAGGTACTTTTGGATCGTGGGGCTGATCTGTCTAGCTTCAGTTTTCCCTCTGAGAGTGACTTCGACGAGAGCTCTACGGTTATGAACTCACACGTGAAACTAAATTATGGTGCTCTGTCCATCGTCGAAAGTCTCGAGAAAAGAGGATACGAGCTAAAACGAAGCGACGCTCTGGTAATTATGGAAATATTGCTTGAAAATATAGAGGATCTTGAATGTTCTTCTTCTTCTTCTGTATTTGGCCTTGGGCAACTTAAATTTTCGAACGGCTACGAGTGTAGGCAGTTCACGAGCAAAGCGAAAGAAATGATGATAAATCCGAATCTGTCCTTCAATGACTTGATTAAATTACGACCCAAAGAGGCGGCGAAACTACTCACGCCTACGGACTACTACAAGCTCTTAGTTACATGGACCTGGCCCTGGCCCGGTGCAACCCAGAATATTACAGGCTTTTTGGATAGATTTAATTTGCGTTTGGCCGATACAATGTCTACAGGATTTTTCCGAAAATGGGCACTGGACCCATTCTTGGAACTGACTCGCAACCGATTGTCAATTCGTTGCTGTGAGCTGATCATCCAGAATCTGAACAATGAGGATTTATATAATATTTGCTTGGCGGCAGAAATCGCGGCAAAAGAAGAAAACCAAAATACGTGATACAATTCGCAAAGGTATTATCATCTTTTCCTCAACTTCATAAACAATTTTATAGTACTATTTTAACTTTCTATGATTATTTTCTAGGCCAAAGGAGCTCGAGGAATTCCATGTGTACTTTTTCAGTAATATATATTTGTTACTGTGCATAATTTTTATTAAATTTCAAATAACATTTGTATTATTGTACGATGAAAATAATAAACTGTGTAAAAATCTATTATTGGATTTTCGAGAAAAAAAATTTCGTTTTTACGATGTAATCCGCCCATCGATAAGGGTTGTAAGGTTCAATTTCGCATTTTTTTTATTTGTACAGAATAGGCTAGTCATTTTTGGTGCAGTTTTTAAAATAACTACTCATATTTTTTAATAAGTTACTCCACTTTAACTTTGTAAAAATTAAAAAAAAGTTTGAAAAATGAAAAGTAACATTTTCATTTTCACGATATAACTATGTAATTAATCGATGAAACTTGACATTTTTGGTCGTAAATGGAAGTTTAACTGCTCATCTTTCGAAACATGTGCTCAAAACTTCAATGAATCACTACATCCTTTGAAAAAAATTTAAACAAAATTTCGAAAAAAAAATCAAAAATTTTAATAACTTACAAAATATTACATGAATCGAAATGGAACTTTTTCAGGCTTCATCCTCAACCCAGTCGACAAAAAATGCAGTTTATTTCAATACATTCGCCGTCCCATTATTGAGTAAACTCGTTCCACATACATGCACACACATCCACACACATAAAAATTTCTGTAAAAATGTTAACACGTCCAAAAATACACCCTGAAAAAAGATTGAGACAAATGAGTAGGCTCATAACTGTCATTAATATAGAACTTCACCCACGCATCATGATGTGATAAATGTATAATAAATTTTGTAAAAAAACAATTATCTTCGTATAATGAGTTTCTCTTATAATTTTCCATCTCGCTACTTGCAAAAACGTTCAAGTTTTAAAAAAATTAATAAACTTTTTATAAAAACTGCTTAACTTGAATAAATCTAGAAATTTTATGTCCAAATCGTACGGTTTTCTTGGGCATACAAATCACGAAATGAAAATTTGTAGGATAACACTTGGTTTTCCTCGGGCCCGCGTGTGAACGTCTTAAAAAATCAAATGGCGAATTTATGTATGAAATAGGTCATTTCGAAGCCTTTCCTGGATTTTTTCAGCAAATAATCTTCTTGAGCTCACTATGAAGGTGTTTCAAATCTCTACAACTTTCCCATTAAACATAACAAGATCTAACTGGAAGTTTTCGATTGAAAAGAGAAAAAGGGTGAAAATAGTACATTGCGTAACTGAGGCGAAGGGTTGTCTATTTTGCAAGAGTGTCAATTTGCAGCCCGAGCGTAGCGAGGGTCACCGAATTCACCGGTCTAAGGCGCTCCATATAGTTTATGTGGGTAGCATTGACACGAGTGCAATTTTGACAACCGCCTCAGTTACTTATAGTATTTTTCATCATAGATTGCAGTAAGTCTGATGGTGATAATTAATTCGAATTTTTTATTTGAGCAGTTTGAAATTAAATTTGTTAAATTTAATTTAATTAAATTTAATGTAATGGAATCATTTACACATTTTATAATTATACTGTGTTTTGACTTATACATTTATTTTGACTTCGCCACTTGCAGATTTACATATAAAAATACTCGGCATCTAGTGGTGAAGGTTTAAATCGCGATACGATAAAATATACAACATTTTTTGGAACAGTAAAAACATCTATCGGGGTCATTCAAATATTCAAAATTCATTGTAATGATTTCATTTGTAATGTCTACAAAATTTGTAATTGACAATTATTTGTCCAAATCCAAGGGGATCTAATGGTGATGGTGCAAGTTTACGGTTAATAATAAATTTACCAGCGTTCGATATTATAGAAAATATGTAAACAAAGAACACTAGTCACGATGAAAATGTATCACCGAAAATTAAATCTTTGCAAAAATGCTAAAATTAGAGAAATCCGGTGTATACAAAATGGAAAATGCTGCCGCACATACTTCTATGAATCAGTAACAAAAAAGTAAATTTTTTATGATGACAAAACTGTTGAAATAAACGAAAGTTTTCACGAAGTTCTCGAACGTACTTTTCATCAATCGTCCTTATGTCTTTATGAATTTAACAATAATTTATAAAAATAAAGTTTCTACAATAATTTCGACATTACAAAAATATTAATAACAATTTCCATAAATGTTACCGTCTTTTATAAACTCATAATTCTTGCGTTGGCTCATTTTACGTTTTCAAAATCCGTACGCGCATATTCATCTCGTGCTACGGCTCGACAGCTGCGCACTGTCGCATGCCGATTCCACGATTGCCGGCCTTTTTTTCTTCGTATATACCGTACATAGGCGCCGCCGCAACAGCAGCACGTGCTAGCTACATCAGTTTTTCAGTGTGTAACCGTGTCCGCGTCTACGCTCCGGTAAGTAAATGCTTACATAGGTTTTTTTGTAATATATCTCCACTCGCAGAGCAGACCGCGGCGTGTGTACAGTGAGGTTAGGAAGGATCGACGCTCGTTCGGTAGCTTTTTATTTACAAAAAAAAAAATAACGAATGACTCCTTATCGCGCGTCAATTATTTAATTCACTTGTTGTCGAAGCGTCGAGTGTTCCACTTCCACCGGCATCGACGAAATTCACCGACTCGAGATAAATCGGAAAATTGTACTTTTTCGTTACGCTCCACGCCGCAACACGAGTTTCAATTTTTTATTACATTAAAAAAATCTGTTACCACGTTTATAGACGCACAACGCAAGTGGAAACAAGCACAATGGCCGGCTCCTGTCAACATGCCTTTTCCCACAGTGGCGAGTACCTGGCCGTCTACGAGAACGGCACGCTGAAGATCTGGGAGACAGCCTCGAATCGCCTGAAGCAAGAGTTCGTCCCGAGGGAGCACTTGGCATCGCCGAACTGCGTGCTAACATGGCTCGTCGTCGGCACGAGTTCCACCTCTGCCGCGGTAAGTTTTTCACCGTATTTATTTATTATTATCCTTGCTCGCGTCATTTTTTCTTCGATGCAGTTGTCATTGTTTAAAAAAACTCGTTCGCGAGAAGTTACCTGTGAAAAAATGAAGCTGCGCATGTGTAGAGCACGTGTTTTTATTTTCGGGTTATGATTTTAAATGTGCGACTGTTTATTTAAAGAGCAATCGGTTTGAATTGTTAATCACAAATTATAATTAACTATGATATATTTTTTGCTATATCTCAGAAAAAACGAAAGAGGAGGTCAAATGCATCCATGGTCGAAGATGCCACAAAAGAAATTGTTGCCATGGGTTTGTCAAATGGAAATGTGACACTTTATGATTTATCGACAGCGAGTATCTCTGCCACACTCTTTAACAATCGCAAGTCCAGTATCACAGCGATCACATGGTCACCCGAAGCTGGATTATTTTCTGCAGATGCAGATCAGCACATTACACAATGGAGTGTATCAGACAAATCCATAAAACAAGAATGGAAGTCTGGTAAAGACAAAGTTACATCTCTGTGTGTGTTGCCTGGAGGCGAATCGTTGCTAGCTGGCGAAAAAATTATCAAATGGTGGGATATTGAATCAAAAAAACTAAAAGGTACCTTCTCAGGCCTCAGAAGTCAGGTCAATAATCTCTCCGTTGCCAAAATAAGCGATGAATTAAGTTATCTTGTAAGTAGTTCAAATGGAGATAATTACCTCAGTGTGTGGCCTTTAAATCAGGTAAGAAATTTTTATCAATTTTTGAATATATCCAATTGTTTAAAATTCAAATATTATAATATAAAATGATTTTTAGGCCAAAAAAGACATATCACCAGTTGCCACGCTAACACTTTCAGATGAAGTTCTAAACTATTCTATCAAATGTACAAAAGATGGACAAATTTTTGTTTTATCAACGACAAGATCTGGAAATGCTCAATTATTTAAATATCAAGCTAATGGAGTATCGTGCAAACCAGTTCACCCAATCTTGAATGTTATTATAGCCACAGATTCTGAACAGAAAGCCAAACAGATTCCTATCCTCACAACATGCTTCTTAGATGAAACTGCAATGACACTGGCTTATGGTTCATTTATTGCTCTAACAATAGAAAAAGTTGTACCTGATTTTTCGGATAAATCTCAGTGTCTAATAAGACAAGAATCTAAAAAATCTAAAAATGAACAAAAAGAGGCAATGACAAAGGTAAAAACTTTAGGGGAAACTGGTGCACAGTACTTGGGACCTGGAGATCAAGAACAGGTACCACTCAAAAGGAAACCTGAAGCTGGTTCACAACTTCCTCTACAAACTAGATTAGATAATTTAAGTTTAGATTCAGAATCAACTGTTCCTGGTAAAATAACCTCGAAGGGTGACAATATGGCTAAACTTTTAATACAAGCCTTGCATAGCAATGACAAGAACCTACTTGATAGCGTTCTATTTGTTAAATCTGAGAGTATTATTAAAAACACTGTAGCCAAATTGCCTACACAAGCAATAATTCCTCTTGTAAAAGAATTAACTAAGATGCTTGAGGGAAAAACTTATGCGTAAGTATAAAAATTTTACAATTTCATACCACTCTTCAAAAGTCTTGAAACTTAATTAGACATTTATTATTTTAGTTGTCGATTTGCCATTGCGTGGATGAAAGAAGTGTGCTTTACGCATACAACCACAATCATATCTCATCCCCAGATCAAGGAAGCTATTGATCCTGTATTAAATATTATAGATGCCAAACTTTTCTTTTTCCCCGAACTCATGCGACTGGAAGGAAAAGTAAATTTATTAACAGGTCAAATAGCCAAAAATGCAGAGAGGGAAGATTTAGTCGATACACAGGAATGTTTACTAGTTTACGAAGACCAAGGTAATTCATTGCATTTCTTCTTTTTATTGAAAAAAGACACGAAAACATTTACTTACCATTTTATTTCATTTCAGATTCTTCTGATGAAGATCCTATGTAATTATACATAGATGACACGAATTATTCGTTAAAATGTGTCGTCCTATTTTTGTTATATAATCTTATTTGTAATAAAATTAATTTTAAATTTTAAAGTATAAAAAATGTCTCATCATTAGTTACTGTCAAAGTTCCACTTGGCATTGAAAATCATGTTCCTAAATTATTCCACTTAATCTCCATTACCATTACTCAAATAATAGAATATAAATTATTTATTCCATAATTATTTTATTATTAAAGTAATTTAATAATAAATAAAACTAGATTTAATTCAAATGAATATTCGTGTTATTTATGATTGAGTTGATTATATATTTCGCATTAAAACTCGAACGTTTATAAAAAAAGCTGTTCACGTCGTATGTTATTAGAAATAAAAATTCATTATAATTCCGGAAGTTCAGCTAGTTATAAACATCTGTGGTTTGCCTTTTTAGCTAAACCACAAGATATAAATAGTTTTTCACCGTAGACACGAATATTTACAAAAAAAAGTCGAAGAACAATAATAATACCCGAAATAGATCCAATCCAAAAGTAAACTGTTAGACTACGAAGGAATAAATTATATAGTCGTTCAATTAGCCGATACGCGACTCAAGAATACAACTCGCATTCTGCATCCGTTGACGCTCGAGCAATCGCGAACATTATTAACTCTCGCATTTATATATATTGTGGCACGATCGGACGCCGATTCTCTTCTTCCATGTTAATAGCAATGCATGCACGTATGCATAAGAGATAGCGATAAAGAAATTCTCCTCAATTATTTTTTCGATAGTGCCACATTAGTGCAAAATTAAGTAATGTAATAACGAGCACCGATAAATTTCTATCGCGTTTTGCGATTTACTTTTAATAATGCCGCGATGCGGTTGCGCAAACTTGCAGATGTATCGCGCGAGGCTCGCTCGCGTGCGTGGCAACATTGAGAGATGGAAAAGATGAAAATATGCTCGTATGGAAAAATGTCGAAAAGAAAAGTAGCATCGTTTTTGGGATTGAAACCAAAGGCACACACAAGTTTGGATCTTCACGCTGTACTGTAAACAAAAACGAAGGAAAAAAATCTGCGTGCACGTGATGGTCACGTTTTCGTTCGAAATAAAAATATTGCCTGAAAAAAAAAAAAACAAGAAACAAACAACAAACTGACTTTGTATGCGCTTAGGGGGAGGTGTACGCGACGCGACAAGTGGGAGAGCAGGTTTTAGGAGAGGAGAGAAGAAGAAGAAGAAGAAAAAGAAATGCGCCGGACTGCAGAGGAGAAAAAAAAATTATATGCACGGCTGAGAAAAGAGTACACACATACGAGTTTCGCTCGAGTCATAAATGCTTCTAAATATTTTTTATCTTCTCGTTTTCGTTCGTGTGTATCCGAAACCGTGGAGGGGAAGACCTGGAAGGTCTGGATCTTGAGCGCGATCAGGGCTTAGGATCAAACATGCAAATTCTCACAACATCGATATTTCATTTGACCAAATCGCAAAAAATGGCTTTCATATCATTTTTCACCCGATCGCTACCGATTCCGATTGTTACGGGTGCGCAAAGCATGTCGAAATCGTCGGAGCAATTCACACTTATCCGTTGCGAGACTCGTAATCAATTTTTTTTTGCTCGATATTCAACAGCAACAACAACAACAACAATAACAATAAGAGCAAAAAAAAAGTAAAAAATGTTATCGCGCGCTACGTGCCAACAAATAATAATGGAATATTCTCGCTTTTTTTGGCGACTGCCGTGCGAAAGCTTTATCGAAATCTGCATAATTTCTTTTCTCTGTCTTATGCCCAAGGTCAAGGGTTTCTGCTTTTGCTCGAGTCAATGTAAGATGCATTCAGTAGTTGCCTTAAAAAAAATACTTATCTAGTAATCGTAACGATTTTTTCCGCAACTATCGATTATTGCTTTCAACTGAATTGTATATGTTTAGCTATGCGCTCGTCATGCCCGTACAAATGGCTGTATCACTACTGTACAGATAAACGATGAGACTTGAATTTTTTGTAACACCTCTTATACGTTAAATTGCTTATTGTCTTTTACCGATCGGTCGAGCCAAAATTGTTTGCCGCATAACGAGGAAGAAGCGGGAACATTAAATAGTTCCGTTATAATTACGTTAAAATTTTTAATGAAAAAATAACGATGATTCATCATATCAGCGTGATATCTCTAATTAATCCTTCGAGACAGATTTATTAAATTCCACTTAGAACCGCTGAACTTGAACGAACGATTATCATCGTAATTCAATGAGTTACATATTTTTTTTCCGCCTGTACCTCTCGTCACGAAGAGAGAAAAAAGTTTTCTATTTAAAAACGAGATAGGCCCCCGCAAAGTCTACGATTTTTTTCCTGCCAACGACTGCGCGTGTCACGATCTACGAAACGAGGAAGAGAGAAAAAAAATTTTCTATTTAATAACGATGGGTCGCGCAAAGTCCGCGACAAACAAATTATTGATAATTATGCAACGCGCGCGCGGTAATCGTGTACGGACGACGCGCACTTGTTTTCGCATCGCAGAGGCATTGATTAATCGATGCCGGACAGCGTAGACGCTATATTCATCAAGTCAAGAAATAGTAACAGTCGTTATTCCGATTTTTAAATAAATAGTAAAGTCATATTGGACACGCATGGCGTGTCGTTGATTAAAATAAATTGGATCGATCATTGTCATTTGATAAATAGTTCAATGGCTTTCGTTTCATTTACTTTCCTATCGAGAGGCTGTTGGTTGGACTCTTGTTCAAATTTATGAAATAACGATATATTTTTTTTAAATAGTCCTTTCAATTATTTAAGACATGAATAAATTGAACGTTTAATGCAATCGAAGGAGAGTTTATTTTCGTAATAGTTAATGAAATATCACACCAATTATTTAAAAAAAATGATGTGCAAGTACATGCGTACCCGTATATCGAAACAAAATTATAATCATTAAAACTAACGCTTTTTATGCTGACTTTTTGTGGATTAAATTTTTTTTTTGTAATAATCGACCGAAAGCTACTTTATCGAAAATATTCGAAAAAAATAACGCGAGAGTTTGCCAAAAAAAAGAATAAAAAATAAACTCTATATATAATTAGGAGCACCGCGATGGACTTCTAATCTAGGCTCTATAGCGTCGCAATCGTTTGGATAACTGCATTAAACGACAACGACGATCAAAGTTCACCAACGTAGTTTCTGCCCTCGAGTTTAATTTAATTGCAGACTAAACAAAAACAAACATCGAACCACAATTTTTCAATGTTATCGAAAATTCAACTTTTTTTTTGCACGATTAACAAAGCCACGCTCGCCAATCGTGTTGCTTTCGACGCTCTCCGTGCGACGACGAAATTGTTGATAATTTTAATCGTCGCACGGATAAATGTCTGAACAATTATGATGATTTTTTTTTATCCGAATAATTATTATTAGACTAAAATTGCATTGCAATCGCGTTTAATCGATATAGAACGATTGAGCTATGATTTTTAGATCTTATTATAGTTTAATTGGACGATATTTCCATGACAAAATAGTTTTTCATTTTCGTTTCATTTCAAATTCAAATCAAATTTCCAATTTTGTTTTCCAAAACCTCTACTGAAGTATTCTACAAAATATCGAAATGCATTGCAGCCCCTTGAATGTAGTTGAAGTCAGATCATCTGAAAATCTATGAAATAATGAACTATAATGCTGAAATTGATTTGCTATACTTCATTTTAGGATGATTATCGATACCCAGTGACTTTAACTCAATCATTTATAAACAACCTCAACAACAAACTATTTATTTCCAAGTGTGTGTTGAAACCTGTCTAAAGCTACGGCATAGAACTGTATGGTACAGGGTCAAACTCCAACGTTTAAATACTGCAACGTTTTCAAAATAAAGTCTTACGGTGCATCGTTAACGCACCATGGTTAGTTCCCAATGAAGTAATACATACAGATCTAAAAGTAAGCATAATCTCGGAAGTAATAGAAGCTAAGACAAAAGTCGACAGAGTCAAGATTCATAACCATTCAAATAGCGAAGCTAGGGACCTCTTAAAAAATGCTATACACTCGTCTAGATTTAAAAAATGTTTACAGTAAAAACATCAAAAATTGCAGTGCAGATGCTGCAACAATGGCGTTTAACGGTGGTTAACGGTCAACATGCTCACCAACTAACAAATGCTAATAATATTTACCTATTGTTGATTTTGTAAGCAGATTGTAAATAATGAAAAATGAAGATAAAAAAAAATGTATAAACTTTTGAAGAAGCTTCCAAATAATTAAAATGATCATGCGTCATTTTTATTTCACATGGCGCTTTTTAAATGAAAATATCAAATTATATCGTGTGAAAAATGACGGGATATGGGAGCAGATTTTTTTCAATACCAATTACCAGCCACATTTTAATTGAAACTGGCAACGTTTAAAATTTTTTTTTCTTCAAAATCCCTTTGTAAATTTAGTGAGTTTTTAGAGTAATTTTCAAGTTTTTGATTGTCGAAATAAACTAACATAACCGAATGGAGATCGATACATTCACCCTACGTATCTTTAGCTGCCAACGATTAATATTTACACCCGAATCTCGATCAAATCATAACGTAACGCAGCATTACTTAGTTCACGCTAGATCAAACTGCCTCTTTCTCGATCTTTTGGTTATTCGTGAATGTACAAAGTCCGAATTACCAAAAAAATCTCGCCCGTGCACGCTGTTATCCGCGGGAAAACGTAGAAAACAAAAAAGCGAGTGCGATCGAGTATACGCGATGGAATTTTTTCGCGCCGCACATTCGGCGTCCACGCGCGCGCTCTCGAGTTTCGCAAGCTCTCTCGTACCGGATCAACGCGAATAATAGATACGAAATCGAAGTTGCTCTCTCTCTCTCTCTCTCGCTCGCTCGTTCCGAACTTCAATCTTTACCTTTCGATTATCCCCGCCGCCTTTTTCTCGCTGAGAAAGCAACGAGAGTTAAGGGTCAAAGTTCAGCAGCGACTGCAGTTCGGGGCCGACGGCGATTATCTCGCTCGACGAATTGGCGAGAGTATAAAAGTCGATGCAGCCGGGCCAGATGCATCGAGTCGGCGAACAAGCAGCAGCTTGCACCCAAAGGCAAGAGAGGTAAACCAAGCGGCGAATTTCAATCGACTAGTTCATCTCGAGGTAGCTTAAGGAAGGAAGCGCAAGAGAGAGAGAGAGAGGACAAGATGACGCTCAACAAGGCGTTCGTGTTGTGCCTCGCGGCGGTGAGCCTGGTCGCGGCCGGCTCCATACGCCACGAGCAATACGAGCATCAGCAGCAGCAGCAACATTTCGACCACGACACCCTCATGCGCCAGAAGAAGATCTTCGATCTGCTGTGGTACGTCGAGCAGGGCTCCATCGTCGACGCCGACTACTACGAGATCGGCCGCCAGTACGACATAGTCGCCAACATCGATCACTACCACCACAATGTCAGTATAATATTTACAATAACGTATATAATTATTCACGAGAATAACAAAATAACTATACATTTTATTCTTAAAAATCGTATTACGCAGGAAGTAGTGACGGACTTTATCGACTACTACCGCAACGGCATGCTGACCAAGGACGACATCTTCTCGTACTACCATCCGGAGCACCGCGACCAGATGATGGCCCTCTACCGTCTCTTCTACTACGCCCGCGACTTCGTCACCTTCTACCAGACGGCCGCCTGGGCTCGCATCCACATGAACGCCGGCATGTTCGTCACGGCCTTCACCACCGCCGTCATCTATCGGCCCGACACCCATCACATCCGTCTGCCGGCCATCTACGAGCTCTATCCCAACGTGTTCTTCGACTCGAGGGTCATCCACGAGGCGCAGCGCGTCGCCATGACTCGCGGCCACGAGTACCAACAGGAACATCACGGTGAAGAACAAATGAAGCAACAACACTGGTCCGGACCCGGCTTCGAGACCTTCCACCTGTTCTCCAACTTCTCCCAGGGCTGGCCCATGTGCATGAGCCCGGGACACTATCACAGCCACGACGAGCACGTACTCGGCTACTTCACCCACGACATCGGCCTCAACGCCTACTACTACTACTTCCGCATGATGTACCCCTTCTGGCTGTCCAGTCGCGACACCCAGAGCCTGCCCAAGTGGATCCGTGGCGAGTTGTACTACCACGTGCACCAGCAGCTCATGGCTCGCTACCATCTCGAGCGCATCGGCCACGATCTGCCCGACATCGAGGCCGGCGGCGACTTCCAGGCCGGCGCAGGTATGCCCGGCTTCTACGGCCAGTACACCTATCACACGGGGGTGGCGATGCCGCGCCGCGACTGGTGGAACGTCGTGCCCTACTACAAGCAGCGCTACCTCGAGCGCATGCGCCACGTCGAGGCCAGAATCGAGGAGGCCATCGACTCGGGCTTCGTCGTCGACGAGCACGGCAACAGGTACGGACTCTCGGGACCCGACGGTCTCAACGTCCTGGCCAATCTCATCGAGGGCAATCACGACTCCATTAATCCGGGCTACTACGGCTCGTACGACGCCCTGTTCCGTCACACCTTCGGCCAGCACTACGAGGGCGGCGACGAGCACGACTACTTGCCCGGCTCTCTGCACTTCTTCGCCACCAGCATGAAGGACCCGGCCTTCTACCGCATGTACGGCAAGATCGTCGATCTGTTCCTGCGCTACAAATCGCGGCTGCCGCGCTACACCAAATCCGAGCTCGAGTTCCCCGGTGTCAAAGTGGAGAGCTTGGAGCTGAGCGAGGACCGCCTGACGACGTACTTCGACGCCCAGGACTATCTGATCAACAACGCCGTGAACGTGCCGAGCATGAAGGACGGCCAGTCGTTCCACATCAAGGCCTGGCAGCATCATCTCAATTACAAGCCGTTCGATTACAAGCTCGCGGTGCAGAGCGACAAGAGCACCAAGGCCGTGATCAGGTTCTTCCTGGGACCCGCGGTGGACGATTACGCGCATCTGTTGAGGCACTTCCAGTACTTCTACATGCTGGACGAGTTCGAGGTCGACCGTGAGTATACACCGTCGATTCGTTATTATTAATTATTATCCGTAGTTGTCTTTTTACTCGATCGATATAACTTTTTTTTTTGATCCACGCAGTGATCGAGGGCATGAACAAGATCGAGCGCCATAGCGGCGAGTCCAGTTTCTTCAAGCACGGCCACATCACCGGCGACAAGTACTACGCCAAGATCGTGCAGGCCCTCGAGGGCAAGGAGGCTATGACCCAAGATGGCCACCAGTGGGGCTTCCCCGAGCACCTCTACCTGCCCATGGGCAAGACCGGCTCCCACGGCCAGCGCTACAAGCTCTACGTGCACGTGGCCCCCTACCAGCCCGGCAAGAGCCTCGACGTGCCGTTCTTCGGCCAGCGCGTCTTCTACGGCCAACCTCTCGGCTACCCACTGGACCGGCCGATGCAGCCCTGGTTCATGCAGCTCGACAACGGCTACTTCCGCGACGTCTACGTGCGCCATCGGGTCGACGAGGCTGTATACCCGGCCTACCACGACGAGGGACAGAAGCAACATCACCACGGCGGATACTACAATTACGCCGGTTACGATCGCGGTGATTCGATGATGATGACCAATACGATGATGCACGGCCAGCATCACGCCTACCCCCAGCAAGGTATAAGGAATTACGGCAGCAGCGAGTACGTCAAGTACGGCCCGTCGATGATCATGCCGACTATGCATCAAAACCACGACGCTGCCTACTACCAACAACATCATCAGACTTGGCCCTACGGACGCGTCCAGGGCGTATCTTCCGAGTACAACATGAAGATGCAGCAGCAGCAGCACGAAAGGATGCACGAGATGCCCGTGCACTATTGAGGCCTTATATTTTATAAATATGCGAGCTCAACGGCGTTGTTTTGTTTATTAATTTAATTAATTGATTATCGTTGTTGTTTGTTGTTTGTTGTTGTTGTTGTTGTTATTATAACTTTTTGTCTTTAGAGCAATAATAAATACGCGATGAATGAATCTGAATCCAAACGCTTTTTCGTTATTGATCTTCGAAACTTTTTCGAGTGCATTTTTTAGTTGCATCGACACGAAAACGACACCGGCCTTTGTTTGTCTACAGCGGTCCAGAACTGGTTGGTTCGAGATGAGAGAGAGACGCCCACGGAATACAAAACTTAATTTAAAAAAGTAAAAAATCTATACGTCGTATTAGCATGCTTTTAGCTAGACTTTGACTTTTGTATAATATTTGCAATCGGCGAAGACTACGTATATATTTCGAGCGTCACACACCCACCGGTCGCACTTTAAAAATCATCATCATCATCATATAACGACAACGAACAAACGCGAGAAGGAGAGGATCCTGCTGCAGCCAAAAACCAGACGCGCTCGGGTGTACATTATATGTGCAACGCACGCAAGCCCCCCCGAATGCAAAAAACGAGTTCGTCCACTTTTTGCTCGGGAGTTTGAGCTACAAAGTTTCTGCGCGTGCGAATTCAAAATAAACGATCGCCCCTCCGTGGGCCTGTCTGCCTGTGTTGTGTTGTGTTTTGTGTAGCTTTAAAACGAGCCCTCTTCGCGTGCAGCAGCAGCAGCAGCGAGCCTCGCTCTTTAAAAAGCCGATGCAACGCGCGGGGCGATGGACAAAACGAAAACAAAAATTCGTGCGCGTCTGCGGACCTCCAAATTTTCCACGATATACCATCGCGTTCGCTCGTTGTGTTTGCGTTATATACGAGTACGAGAACGATCGAGAAAAGTTAATAATAAACGGTAGAATAATCGTGATTCTTTGCCGATCGTACAAATTACATCCGCGAGCGATACACAAGTACTTATCGCCGCTGCTGCTGCTGCTGCTGCTCGTGCGCATACATAACAGCAGTTTTCATTGATTCCTCGTCGAAGCTACTCGAGGCACAATGCGTATATAAATAAATGACTGATTTCCGTCTAAAGATAAGCGTAATAAGTAATGTAATATACAAAATATGAACTCGTAATAACGAAACAAATAGAAATGTCCAAGTCAAGCATAAACACACAAACACGGAGACACAGACAGACACCGCGGCCGGTGTGTTGCATATATACAGCCCCCGCGGGTCACTGGTTTGACCTGTTCTGGAAAGATTAATTTTAATTGCCGTACGCTCGCGTCGCGTCTCTCGCTCTTTTTTTTTTATTTTTATTTATTTATTTATTTTACATTTATTTTGCATTTTGATGTTACGTTACATTATTATGCTCTCCCTTTTCTCTGTCGCTGCATCTTCTTCTTCTTCTTCTTCTCTCGGTTTCGCTTTCGTCTTTGTGCTTGCTGGCGAGATTAGTTTCGTTGGCCTTTTTTCGCTCTTTGAGACATTTTTATTTTCTCTCTCTCTCGTTCTCTCGGCTATTATGGCTTAGAAGCGGCGCGCGATCGGCCGGGGGCGAGCGCGTCCCTATATAAAGGCCCGGCTTGGCTAACCGAGTCGCAAGTGCATTCACGACCGGACGCGCGTGCATATCGTTTTAACGTCCAGAGAGAGAGAGGAGTCGGCGGATTTTTCCCCCGAGGCATAGCCGAAAGTTGATAAAAAAAAAAAAAAGGGTACGGAATCGAAGTTGATGATGCTGAGGCTCGGCTTGCTGTCGGCCCTGGTCGTGGGCCTGGTGCTCGGCCAGGCCTACCAGCCGGACTACCGGACCAAGTTCTCGGCCGACAAGGACTTCCTCGCCAAGCAGAAGAAGATCTATCACGTGCTGGCGCACTACTTCCAGCCGGAGCTCAAGCCCGAGCTGCAGAAGGAGGGCCACGAGTACAACGTCGAGGCGCACGCCGACAGCTACACCAACAAGGTATAACGATATATTGTAATTTTTTTTTTTTATCGAAATGCGATCGATCTGTTGATTCCCAACCGTGTGTCCCACGGTTTTCTGCAGCACGCGGTCAAGGACTTCCTCCATCGTGCCGAGCACGGCTTCCTGCCCCACGACTCGGTGTTCTCCGTCTATTACCCGCACACCCTCGACCAGACCCTGGCCGTGTTCCGTCTCATGTACTACGCCAAGGACTTCGACGCGTTCCACAAGACGGCCCTCTATCTGCGCAACGTCCTGAATCCGGGCATGTTCCTGTACGCCTACAATCTGGCGGTGCTGCATCGGCCCGACACCAAGTACATGCGGCTGCCGGCCCTGTACGAGCTCGCGCCCCACTACTTCTACAACGTCGAGCTGCTGGAGAAGGCCCACCACGTCAAGAAGTACGGCAAGCTGCGTGAGTATTATTGCCATTGCAAAAAAGAAAAAAAACAACAACAACAACAAAAAATATTATTTAAGCAAGGGGGGTAGGGGGTCTGTTCGATGATTTTTGAACATCGTTTTAATAATTTTTTTTGAGCATATAGTAAAATGAATTTATCGATAAATTATATGTATTATAAATAGTTATTTGAAGAACATACTAAGCTGACAAAAAAAAAGATCGTTTGCGGTGGACACTGTAGCTGAAAATCGACTCGACCGATTCTTTCCAAATTTTTCTATTATTTAATTACAATAAAATCGAGATATTTCGTTAGAAATATTTTTTTAATTTTTCGCATCATTTTGAAGTAAAAAATATGACCTTTTTAGAAAAAATGAAGGTACATAGTCATCTTATATGTTGGTAAGAAGCATTTAGAAATGAAAAAAGTTAAATTATCTCGACGTCGTTACCTCGTACATTATCTGATTAAATAGTTTATAAAGTATGAATTGGATCGGTCGCGTAGATTTTGGGTGACAGTGTTCATCGGATTTTTTTACATTGCTGTAGCTAACTTATTTTTCAGTATTTTGGGCTAATAATTTTACTGAATATTCTTCAAATAACTATCGATTAAGTGCACGATTCATAGATCAATTCGATTCATTTTCATTCGATTGATTTTAAAAAGTAAAAAAATGATTTTTGGTCGTCGCGCCTATAGTGCCTAAGCACAGCGCCGGCTACGACACCTACGTGATCCCGTACAACTACTCCAACTACTACCTGAGCGACGAGTACGACTACGAGCAGCGCCTCAACTACTTCACCGAGGACATCGGCCTCAACAACTACTACTTCTACTTCCGCGCCAACACACCATTCTTCGTCGGCGGCGAGGAGCTCCACGGCGGCCAGGCCAAGAGCTACCGCGGCGAGGAGTACCTCTACGGCCACCAGATGCTCTTCAATCGTTACTTCCTCGAGCGCCTGTCGCAGGGTCTGCCCCACGTCGAGGACTACGACTACTACGGCCGCTTCTACGCGGGCTACTGGCCGAGCATGTCCTATCCGAACGGCATGCACTTCCCCTCGAGGCCGGCCGACAGCCACCTGCCCAAGTCCAAGCTGCACTGGATCCAGGACGCGGCCGAGTACGAGTCGCGCTTAGGCCAGGCCGTCGACTCGGGCATCGCCTTCACCAAGGAGGGCAAGACCACCAAGCTGTACGGCGCCGCGAACCAGGACGACGGCCTGAACATTCTCGGCAACATGATCGAGGGCAACGTGGACTCGGTCAACGAGCAGTACTACGGCAGGCTCGACTGGCTGCAGCGCAAGATACTGGGCTTCAATCTGGCCCCGATGAGCCCCGAGAAGCTGCACCCGAGCGCCCTCGAGCACGAGACCACCAGTCTGCGCGATCCCGCGTTCTGGCGCATCTACAAGCGCCTGCTGCACTACTATCAGCGCTACAAGCACAATCAGGGCGCTTACAAGCCCGAGGAGATCAGCTATCCGGAGCTCAAGATCGAGCGGGTCGAGACGGATCGGCTGGAGACGTACTTCGATCACTTCGACAGCAGCATCGGCCACGGCCTGTACGTGGATCACGTGGCCGAGGCCGAGGCCTACGTGATACAGGCGCGACAGCACCGGCTGAATCACAAGCACTTCAACGTCAATCTGGAGGTGCACGCTGCGAAGCCGACCAAGGCCGCGATCAGGATCTTCCTCGGGCCCAAGTACAACGTGCACATGAAGGAGCTCGACTTCAAGGACCACCACGACGAGTTCTACGAGATGGACAACTTCATCTACGATCGTGAGTAGTACATCGACGCGCGGGCTACATCGATGAATTTTTTTTCTCATTTCTTTTTTTTTTGTTGCTGCGCAGTGGCCGCCGGACCCAACAAGATCGTGCGCAACTGCCACGACTTCTTCTTCGTGAGCGAGGACCCCGAGCCCTACGAGGTGTTCCTGCAGAGGATCGGCGTGGCCGCGGACGCCACCGGCGGCGAGGAGCTCAAGCTCGAGAAGCGCGTCCACGGCTTCCCGGCGCGGCTGCTGCTGCCCAAGGGCCGGCCCGAGGGCATGCCGTTCCAGCTGTTCGTGCACGTGGCGCCGGTGCTGGCCGAGCCCGTGCACTACACCTCGCGCGTCTTCGGCGACTCGCTCATGGACAACAGGCCGCTCGGCTATCCGCTCGATCGGCCCATCAGCGAGCCCGACTTCCACGGACCGAACTTCTACTTCAAGGACGTGCTGATCTATCATCAGCAGGAGCACGACAAGACCGTTCATTACTGAGATGATATTGTGTACCTTTTTTTAAGGAATCTTAATTGATATGATATTAACGTAACTGTCGCATTTAATATTGTTTATGATCGTAATGTAAACGAGTGAGAGTGAGATGTGAGAGCTTCTTTATTTATGTACGCATGTACTGCACGCTTGGTTATTTCCTTTTTTTTTTGTTCTATTCAAAGTATTTGTTCATATTGGATAATGCAGAGTCGTTCGATACAATTTTTTCAATTGTTCAAGTGTCATGAAAATGATTTATAATAATAATAATAATAATAATAATAATAATAATAAGATGATGAATCGTAATTTAGTATTTTATTCATTGAATCGATTGATTATGTGAAATATTCCATACTACTACGCACTTGCAACGTAAGTAACTGCATACTTCGCAAGTGCCCTGCAGGTGTTCTCTAAAAAACTATTTTCTAGTCTTGAAATTATTCTTACTATACTTTATTTTACTTATTTTTTTAGACTCTTTAATTCATTAAAACGTTATTCAATACTGAAAATATGGAAAAATCGATGAAAATCCTAAAAATATAGTTGACTTTTCCATCTATTATCTCATACATAAGTCTGGAAACATCAATTTGAATTCATTGAAAAACTTCAATTTGAGCTGAATGAAGAAGCTAAAAAAAGAATGAACATTAGTAATTGACCAAGTCTTATAAAAAAACGTGTTGAAAGAATTAAAGTTGAGTAATGTTTTCTGCATAATTTTTGTACCAAGCGAATATGTGCACTAGACCCAATCTAATTCTGTCTGCTGGAACGCTGGAATTCCTATGCTTATTGCTTATACATGTTCCAGTACTCTGTGAACCGGACAGAATTATAATAGGTCTAGTGTTCGTTCTTTCTGATTCGCGAATAATCATGCCTCAAGAAGATATTACTAACATATTATTGGGATTTTGGGAAAACTGTCTACAATCTCCTGGCTTAGCCCGTGGAAAGCGTACATCAAAGATATTCGTGTCATGACTTATTTTGAGTGTACGTATTTAAAAAAAGTTATCCACAATCCCAAAGATTTTGCCATTTTGTGCATTTTGTGCTAACGTTTTCTATGGAGGGATACTTTTAATACTGTCAGTACAATACTATAATTTTACCAATGACCAAGGGCGGATTTACAATTTTGGCGCTGTAGGCTAGGAGAGAGAAGCCGCCCCTAAAAAATCCGAGTTCACACAAAAAGATTCACCAAAAAAACACTATTTTGAATCGCGAAAAAATACTTTGATTGAAATTTTTTTTATGAAAGAGACTTAAACTATGGCCAATAATACCTAAAATTGCGGATTAAGAACCTAAAGTTTAAAGTACTGTAGGTGGAATTTGAATATTCAATAAAATTTTTTTCTAAAGTAGATCGTTTACAAGCAAAAAAATACATTTTTTGGAACATTTTTTGGTAAATTTTTTTGGAAAAATGTATTTTTTAGTGCCTACCATCTTGATTCTTCAAATCCCACCTACGGAACTTCAAACTTTAGGTTCTTATTCCACAGTTTTGGATGTTACATGTCACAGTTTAAGTTTTTTTAGTAAAAAAAATTTCAGTTATAGTTTTTTCAAAATCGTTTTTTTCGCAGTAAATTGTTCATAACTTTTTTAATTTTCATCCGAGGTTAATTATAAACTCATATTTAAAAAGTACATTCAATTTTACATAGAAAATGGGTACTCGAGAATTTTGCTCGCTCCAATAGATGATTTAATTGTAAATTACATAAGAAAAGAAAATTCTGTCCGTTTGGGCGTTAACGGGTTAAAAAATTTGCCCAACTTTGGGGTTTTTGACATGACATTTTCATGTTTACTTTCTTTCTCTTCAGCTTGCCGCCCCTCAAAATTTGCCGCCCTAGGCTATAGCCTACTTAGCCTATACCTAAATATGCCTCTGCCAATGACTGAGAGTTGTCAGTCGTCTCCTGGCGTACACCGAAGCGCAGGTCACATTCTTCTCTCGGACTTGAGCCGATCGAATCTCCGAGATTGAGGCCCTCATGGGACAATCATGATTTAATTAGTGAACTCTGTCAATGCAACAGCTTCACTAATTATTTCCGCGCCCGCATACCGTTTCTACTTTCATAGCTTCAAGTTCGACCGCCAGGTGGCGCAGCGCCGGAAAAAGACATACCAGCAAAAGAGAAACATTTCTTTAGGGTACTAATATAGGTGACTATTGGCTGGATTGGTATGGAGCCCTCATACACATCGGGCTGCCAAATTCTTGGTTGTTTTTCACTCATTATTACAAAAGCACTATAAAAAACAATTAAACAGAAAGTAGCGAAAAATTAAAAATTTTTCTTTTGGTCGCGTGAAATGACTTGTCGCCGTCTATAATGTCTCACCGATATACGAATACTGAATCGAATGAAGGAAAGGCGCGAAATCGCCGATCGAAAACCATTACTCGAGCCGAGAGCCCAATGAATTAGGTAAACAAATGTCAATATTTCTCGCCTGACACGAAACTCTAGTTTTGTCGCTTTCAAAACGTATCGATCGAGGCCTGATATTATTTCGTAGTCGAAAAATTGTTGAAAGCACAGGTATAATTTATTTATATCAATCGAAAGAAAACTAACGAAAGTGAATTTTAAATTTAAACATCCATGAATCCTTAACTAAAAACACAATGAAACACATTCTCCGCAAAAAATTAATCACATCTAGTCAATGAAAATTCACGCTTTGTAAAAAAACATTTTAAATAATCGACGAATACCTAAATTTCTAAAGCTCTTTACCATATATACGTGACCCAGCCCTGAACAAGAGCATATATTTTTAAATTCACCGCGCGAAAATATCGTGACACAAGCCCACATTTTATACACAATTTCGCTAACTTTTTCTGAATAGCGGGGTAATCCATTTTACCAATGACTGAGAGTTGAAGCGTCACACTGTCAGTCGTCTCCCACTGTACATTCTTTTCTCGGACTGAACGAATCCCCCAGAGTGAGGGGCAATTATGATTTCAGTGAATTCTGTTAATGCAACAAATTCACTGATTTTTTCTCGCCCGCACACCATTTCTACTTTCGTAGCTTAAATTGCGACCGCCAGGTGGCGCAGCGCCGGAAAAAGACGTACCAGCAAGAGAGAAGCATTTCTTCAGGGTACTAGTACACCTGTTCTTCCACCGATAGTGTCTTCTACGATGGTCAGTCGTAATCGTCGTACCAGCTCGCAACGACGTCAATCGCTTGAAACACGTGTCGGCTGACCATAAACTCTCAGATTTCCATAGCGAGTTCCTTGATAGAGGGTAACTTCTTTTTGGCCAGCTAGTTAATTATCATCGCTGCCGCGGAGAACAATTCTAACCGCCGATTTTCCCACTTGCCGTTTGTCCAGTCGAAGTCTTCCGATGTCGTACAAAATTTATAACGAGCGTTTGACAGATTTTTCGAAAAATTATTACGAAAAGAAAATTATACATTGGTGCGATTAAAATGCATATTCTTTTACATCTTCCACGTCTGAAAATTTACATGATCTGAATATGACTGTATGGAAGTAAATATCGATACACTGTTCAAAAAATGTTTACATCAGACTTTAAGGTTGAAGTGACCGATACTGAATTTGAAAAATGAAATCTTCGTTGAAAATTAATGAATCAGTGCTGGTTGATTTGTTGTCATATTTTACCACTAGATGGCGAGTACATTTTATGTGCAAATTCTACAAGTGGAAAAGTATTTATAATTGTATAAGTTATGCACAGCTCGTACGGCCTGGAATTAATTACCGCTTGTCGAAGAGCAGCGTGATCGTGTCCATTGTCTGGGATCGCGCGATTCGCGCCCTGTGCAACGTCAGCCACCCCATTCTCAATACCGTTGTTGAGCATTGTTTAACTCACTATTGCACACGATCAAAAGTCGCTTACAATTTAAACATTTTTTTGTCGCGTGAAATCACTCGCAACGGCCGATACTGTCTTTCGGAGATGACTCTGCGACGTCGATACGGATACTAAATCGAACGACTGAACGGCTCGAAATCGACGATCGACGTATCGCACGACACAAAACTCCAATTTTGTCGCTTTCAAAACATCATACAAAGTCCGATATTATTTCGAAAAATTGTTGAAAGCACAGGTATAATTTATTTATATCAATCGAAAGAAAACATTATTTTTCACTAATAAAAGAGAATTTTAAATTTAAACATCCATAAATCCTTAACTAAAAACACAATAAAAAACACATTCTCCGCAAAAAATTAATCACATCTAGTCAACGAAAATTCACGCTTTGTAGAAATAAAACGAGAAAGCCACAATTTCTCAAACGAAAAAAAGTATAACACTTTAAATAATCGACGAATACCTATAAATTTCTAATGCTCTTTACATGACCAAGCCCTGAACATATTTTCAAGTTCATCGCGCGAAAATATCGTGACACAAGCCCACATTTTATACACAATCTCGTTCACTTTTCCTGAATAGCAGGGCAACCCACACAAAAGCTTATTTTTTCTAATACATATTGCACGTAACGCGCAGACAACGTTCTCATTTTGCGAGGTGCGATGATCCAGAAAACGATGCAGGTATTTTCTTTTTCATTCTCGATCGACTTCATTTACAAAAATTTGGTCGTCTCTCAAACATCGAACGCCGAATTTACGTTTAATCGATGCGTAAATTCGACCATCCAAGTCTAGCGACTGTACGCGATACATAGATCCTGGAACGGTCGAGTGTCAAAGTAGCTAACGAAGATCGATAATCATCGCGCTTTAACGCAGCGTATGTAGGTGACGGAACGATGCATTATCGTTGCATTGTTTTGATTTACAGTTACGAGCCGCGCGGAGACCGCGTACAGTTATTGGAGCAGGCGTATATACATTTTACATCGCGTTACATGTATATCTGCACTCGGCGCTTCCTAAAGTGTCGCGAGGAAAAATTCGAGCTCCGATCGGCGCTTAACATCGGTTAGAGAATCGGCAATTTTCCAAGACGCATCCGCATCGATCGTTCGACCGAAATGCATACGAGCATATACACACGAAATTATTCTCGCGGCTGCAGTGCGCGCGAGTCTTACGTTGAAAAAAAAATACAGCTACATTTGCAATCGGTTATGTCACGCGCACTGCCCGTCCGTCGCCGTATTATAACTATATACATACACATGCGTTACGGCACTTTTACGCGTATACGTCGCGAGTGTCATTGAACTTTACGATGTTTGTTATTTTTTTTCTTTCTTCCTGCCTTCTTGACAACCGATTTTTTAATTTTATCGACACGATTGTATATATCTTCCGCGCGTCGTCAAAGATCCACGACACACATCGCGCGGCCGACGTCGAATCGATTCTTGGTCAAGGTCATCGAGCCACGATCATCGGAGTGCGCGCGAAGTCTCCGCATCATGTATATCGATATACGCGTGTGCGCGCGTAGGTATGTACGGACGAGGAATGATGCGTGCCGTTATTTATCGGGGCGCGCGAAGAAGAAGACGCGATGCGGTTACCCATGCCGTGCACGCTCGTTCGTACCTATATATTATAGCTACCATATATACGTGCCGTAAAAAGAGGGAGTTTGACGTGTGCCGCGGCTCTCTCTCTCTCTCTCTCTCTCTCTTTAGTGGCATATAGCGCTTGGCGGCAAGAGCACACGTACACGCACACGAGTACGTGTATTTTCTTACATACATACGTATACGCGAGCGTACGTACGCTTCTCGGCTCTCGTGTACCTGTATGTAGCGGCGTTCAGTTATCGTCCGACCGCGCACCCCGAAGCACACCTCGCGCTCGTAATATTATCGGTATTCGTTTTAGTGCACGCGCGTACACACCCTCGATTTGTTTTTCGACAACAAGAAAAAAAAACAAAAAAAACAGGACAAAGAGACGGATATATTTTTGTCATCGTTTTTCCGCTTTCGGGGGTCAACCCAAAAAGTTGACGGTTATTTTGAGTCTTCGTGTTTTCGTTCGTCCGTGCGTCGGAATTGTGTGGGTCGACAACGACGAGAGACGCTCCGCCGATCCGACACCATGGAGTTTCGTACCTTCGTCGTGAGTATATTTGTGTGCTTTCGTTATCGTTTCGTCGAATTTCGATCGGTTCGAGATTTGAAAAAAATAAATAAATAAATAAATAAAAGAGCGCGACTCTCGACTTGCCGATTTTCGAAACCGATTCATCGCGATATGCCTCGAGGAGAATTTTCATCAATTTTTCTCGCGCTACATAACTCCACGCAGCAGTAGCAGCAGCAGTAAATTAAAAATTAAATTTCTCTCTCGGTGGTGGTAGCAGGCGCGCATATATACATCATAGGAAAGTTGACTTGGCCCCCGCGCGAGTTAAAACGTAATGTTTACACATCGAAGCGAACACACACACACACACACACATACTCACAGTCGTCGCGTCTTCCGGTATATGTACTACATAATACGCGCGGATCGGCGATGCATAATATCGCGAGCGTACATATCGATTTAAATAATATATGAATGCGCGTGTACGATGCCACGCACGAGAGCCGAACAGTTCGGCTTTTATTAACTGTCATAATGTGGCGATGATCGTTGGGTATGTTTCAGAAATTACGGGACACGTCGCGCGCATCGCCGATCCGCGATGTTTGTGTCGGTGTATATTAGTATACGCACACAGACACACACAATACGTCTTATCATACTGCATACGTGTGAGCGTGTATATGAGTTTGCGCGTATATACACACAACGGCTCGTTTTGCAAAACCGGTTTTTCATGGGTCATCGTCTCTCTCTCTCTCTCTCTCTCTCTCTCTCTCTCTCTTGGCAGCCGTAACTGTAACGCGCTTATGATCGCGATGCTGTATAATGGTTTGCACACCGACACACGCCACGAGGAATTTTACCGGCTTTTCCGTGCACGCGCGAGCGCGCGTGGATCTTTTCCCGCGAATCGGTATATATTCTCGATACATGTACACGAGATCATGCAGATTCTCAAGTAGGTTAAGAGGCACTGCTCCGACAGAGACGGTATAGAGGCCGCGAATTTAGGACTGCGTCTGCGTCGAGGACTCTCGAAAAAAAAGCGTTTGGATATACACCGCAATTGGCAGCTACTATTATAAAACACGCGTAACGCGCTTATCGTGACTCGGCGACTTTGTATGCGGAGAAAAATTACGAGCTCATTATTCGAATCGTTTTACGTAATGATAATAAATCGGTAACGCGGTTCGATCCCTACCCTCCCCCCGCGAGCTCGCGATTAAAACCCAAAACGATCTCGTTGCGGTGTTGATAGAGAGAGAGAGAAAAAAACGACTGGTTATAATTGAAAATTAGCACGTTGATTGAGAAAATGGCAGATATATGGATTTCTGTCATTATAGGCGTTGAAATTACGCAGAGGAGAAAGTCGCTCGCTGCGGCACAAAGCCGGAAAACAAATGTGCATAAGAGAGAGAGAGAGAGAGACTTTGACACTGTCGTTGGGTAATATAAAAATCCATTCGGCGAGTGGAATATGGACAAATTGCTGGAGTTATTTTTCTTTCTCTGCGTTAGATTTTTGGAGTGTAATGAAGAAAAAATGAACATCCATCGAATTCGATCTCATAATCTCTAATTATCTCGCGCGACGATGATCCACCCACGGAGCAAAACGTTTCACCTGTCGTTGGACGCGAGAGAAAAAAACCATCTGCTGTTTTCTTTTTCTGCTATCGCTCGATCTCAGATTTTTTTCTCTCTCCTCACTCTCGGCTCGCGCGACGTTATTAGAAGCTCACGAAACGCGGTCAAAATTATAAACTCGAGGTGAAAATGTCCCGATTTGAGTTCCCCGAAAACTCGTGAATTATGCATATCATATATATATACGTCGGACTGCAGCGGACGCGCTACACACACAACACAACGTTCTCGATTTTGTTTTTCGATTCGGGCCGCTGGATTATACATGTATAATAGACTGTCCGTTATTTCCCGAATTGCTCCAATCCTCGCTCTCACCCCTTGAAAGTTCATCATTTGGCTCACAATGAAAGAAAATCACTGTCCGACCGCGATTAATTAACTCTAGATAGTGCCACACGCGTCAGCTTTTTTCCCATTTAAATAACATGGGAAAATTTAAAAAAAATGTAAATTGAAGTTTTAAACCACTTAAAATCGCTAAACCTTGGGTTTAGCGACGGTTTTCACTTCCTGGTACACCCATAATGAGTAACCAATACTTACGGGAACCCTCCGAAAAGAATTTTGGATTTTGCACACACGATATACTCAAAAAATGAAGAAAAACAGCATGTTGGCGTGGTTTTTCGATATTTTACAGCAAAACTAAGCATGAACGATCATTTTAAATATATTCACGTCAAAGTTGAGATCAAGACCTTTAATTTGAGGGTAATAAAACCTATTTACGTTCATTAGAACCAAAGTTACAGGCGTTTGAAGTTTCATTGAAAAATCAGGTATCGATTCTCGTCCGGCCGCCCAAACGCGCGACTCGCGGCTCGCTGTAATCGCAACTCGTACAAATGACCATGTAATTAAACTAGAAAAATAATTAAAAATATGATTTTTATGCGTTTTTTTCTCAGCTTTCACGTGGTGTAGTCGGATTTTTCGATAATTTACTCGTTCACTAGGAAAAATAGGAAATAAATGTTCAAGTCCATTTTTTCGTACGAAAATGAAAATTATCGAAAAATCCGACTACACCACGTGAAAGCTGAGAAAAAAACGCATAAAAATCATATTTTTAATTATTTTTCTAGTTTAATTACATGGTCATTTGTACGAGTTGCGATTACAGCGAGCCGCGAGTCGCGCGTTTGGGCGGCCGGACGAGAATCGATACCTGATTTTTCAATGAAACTTCAAACGCCTGTAACTTTGGTTCTAATGAACGTAAATAGGTTTTATTACCCTCAAATTAAAGGTCTTGATCTCAACTTTGACGTGAATATATTTAAAATGATCGTTCATGCTTAGTTTTGCTGTAAAATATCGAAAAACCACGCCAACATGCTGTTTTTCTTCATTTTTTGAGTATATCGTGTGTGCAAAATCCAAAATTCTTTTCGGAGGGTTCCCGTAAGTATTGGTTACTCATTATGGGTGTACCAGGAAGTGAAAACCGTCGCTAAACCCAAGGTTTAGCGATTTTAAGTGGTTTAAAACTTCAATTTACATTTTTTTTAAATTTTCCCATGTTATTTAAATGGGAAAAAATCTGACGCGTGTGGCACTATCTAGAGTTAATTAATCGCTGTCAGACAGTGATTTTCTTTCATTGTGAGCCAAATGATGAACTTTCAAGGGGTGAGAGCGAGGATTGGAGCAATTCGGGAAATAACGGACAGTCTAATGTATAATGGCTTAGAACGCAAAGTATATCTCGGCGCGCAGATGCACAGGATTTATACACGGGTGTTATAACGTGACACAGAAGCGGCAGCAGCAGCAGCAGCTGACCCAGTTGCTTACATATAGGTGCCTACGTACGAACGAGGTTTTACAGTCAAACAATGAAAAAATACGTATATGCACGCAAAAATAGAAATAAAATAAAAACGAAAAAACAGACGAGGTCTCTTCGGCCGCGCGGTATAGGCCGATATACATTATTCGAAGTAGGCCGCGCGCGCATTATATTGCATACGATTACGAGAGACGAAAGAGAAGGATAAAAAAAAAGATGCAAGCGCAGCAGCGAGGCCTATGCGCGATACTTATATATACCTCTTTTCGGAATAATAATGGTCGTCGATTAGAAATGGAAGTGTAAAATTCGTCGTTACGATCTGCCTATATAGTCCCCGCGCGTTTATCCTCGGCGACTCTCTCGCGCGCGCGCGCAGAGAAAGAGAGACTATAATATTTACGCGTTTTCTCTCGCTCGAGTGTCGTTTTGCGCCGCGGGGAAAAATTTTTTTCCAACCGACAATACCAAGGAGAGTACACGAGCCCGTAGATATATGGAAAAATCCGCAGACTCGTCACTATTCGTAATACTTTTTCGATACCGCACAACAATTAGAAATAAAATATCGTCGTATCGATCATCTAAGCATAATTACTTTTCCTATTAGAAAACTATTATTACACGAGAATCGTCCTGACTTTTTCAACGATGGTACGTACAGTTCGGCCCGTATACGATCCAATGGTATCCCATTTTCGCGGGTGCTTGGCATCATTAAAAAAGTTACTCACATTATCATCTCGCGCGGATTTTCTCGTATATTATACCTATATGCACATTGCAATCCGCAGGCACGCAGGCGCGAGCTCGTGCTCGGCATTCCGAAATATCTCATTTTACTTTGTACATATATAAGCGATGCTCGAACAATAGGTGCCTGCGTTTACGAGTGCAAATTCTGTTGCTGCTTTTTTTTTCTTCTCGTTATAATTATTATTATCCGCGCGTACGCGATGCATTATACATATGCGTATCTCGTGTGCGCATACCTTCGCGCGACTTCGTGCTAAAAAGAGCTCTTACTCACACACACGTGTGGATGTATGTAGCAGTGGTATAAGTAGTGTAAGTTGTACGTTTGGACCGGGGATATATAATATACCGTTAACGATTGCCAGCGCTAACGGGGTATCCGCCGCGCACACACGCCACGAGTCTTTCCTTTCAGTCTTCTCTCTCTCTCTCTGTCTTTTCCACACTGACTGGCATCGACTGTATATGTATGTAATGTGTACCATTGGGCCCCCGATGTTTACGACGCATCGCCTCGACTTACGTCATTTTACGAGCGGTCGAGAAAGAAACGACGACGACGACGAGCGGAGAGAAAAAAAAATGTAATGTAACGTAACGTTCGAAAACGTGCTCGTGCATATACGCATACTGCACATACCTGCGTCGAGTTTTGTTGTACTTCTCAAAATATATACACGCGCATCGGGGTACAGCTGAAAAAGTTCAAAGTCGAGCCCTATATAAGTTGCACGAGCTATATATTACGGAGCTCTGACCCGATTTTCATCGCGATGACCGACGGAGAGAGGAGAGATTATCATTATGCCGCCCACGAGAAGACAATTGAAAATGTTTGAATGCGGCTCGGGGCTCGTCCGTAGGCGCTGAGATTTAACGGTATCAAAAAGATCGGTATAGCGAGCCCGTAAATCGCTATGTTTTTTTTCATTCTTTATTTAGTCTGTTTATGATGACGAAAAATCGGCAGCATTGAGTAACAACAATCAAGAAACTTAAACCCTGCAATTACAAATATTCTCATCGACATCGGGCACTTTTATCAGCAACCGACAAGCAGATATCGTACAAATTTTCGTTGGTGAATCGACCGTCGACGATCGAGTCGCAGCACACGATCGGCAATCGTCGGCGCGCAATCGGATCAGATCGTGCAGCTTTTTCAATTCTTACACGAACTCTTCGTCGCGATACCAAGGTGTCAGGTCGCGTCGATGATCCGATTGTTTCTCCGGTCTCTCGAACAGCTCGTGCCTGGTGAAAAATCTCTTCTCTCGAGCTGCTCGACGACGGCCAACGCGCCCGAGGCCAGTCTCAATTTCTTGACGTCGTCGGCCTTGGTAAACGTATCGTCGAGGTGGATCTTCAACGTCGGGAAAACGAAGCTCGCGAGATCGGCGCCGCCGTGCGACTCAAGAGTACGTCGACGACGTCCGGCATGATATTCGACACAAATTGACCTCGAATCTGTCGTAGATTTCGAACAGGTCGCGAATAATGACGTTCTTGAGAGCGAAATTTCCTCGAGCCACGTGATGCAGCGGTGTGGTGCGCAGTAACGATGGCCTGTCGTCTTCGTCGACTTCGGGCTGGTCTTTGTAGCCGCAACGAGCCACGAATTGGATGATCTCTTGGCTCGAGGAGCCGCTGTACCTCAGATTCTCTATGAGAAATTAGTCCATCTCTTTCGGCTGAAAAATGTCTCGAAGATCGGGAAGTTGGCCCTGCCAACTTCTGATCAATGGATCGAGTCTACGGAGAAGTTGAAATCTCTCGGCTTCGATCTCCCAATTCACCTTCACTCGTAAACCCTTCAATTGTTCCAAGCTCGAAGGTCCGCTACCCGCGCGAAAAATTGCTTTGGGTTTGGACGCGAACATCGTTTCGCGCGCTCGATATTACCCAAACGCACAGTATTTTGGGCTATAACGAGAGATAATATTTTTCACTTTTTGACACGAGACTCACTGACTGCAGTCGACGGGATATTCCACTGTTTACACGCTGCGACGTCGTAACGGTAATGGACACGCACGTATAACAAGATACTTAACTTACCGCAATGCTCTCTTTTGTTTTGCCTCCGCGCGCAGGCGAATCGGTGAAGTGACCAGTAGCGACGACTGAAAAATGCGCGACCTATGCGCGGCGATGGAGTTGCGAAATTCTGTCCATTGAAAAGCAGCGCACCGATAGTAGCCACTATTATATTTTATTTATTCTTAATGTGCGAGAATGACAATAATAATAATTCATCGCGCGTAATTTGGATGGCTGATTTTGAGAACATCATAAGTTGGATGCGACTTTTATTTGTTAAATCCTCTCAACAACTGCGATTCTTGCTTTTGATAATTTAGTTTTGCGCCTCGTGTAGTACCTATATCGCAATCATAAGCCCAAATTATCAATTAATTTTCTCCCCCCAGATGATCCTGCTGTTCGCGGCCTGTCTCGCGGAGGACGCGGATCACGTCAAGGGCGGCGGCAACAGCATCAATAACCCGACGACGACGACGGCGACGTCGCCGGACGAGCCCCCGGAGGGCTACTACGCGTTCGTCGAGTCGCCGAACGCCGAGCCGCCCAAGGTCAGGCCGCCGCCCTACGCCAACAGCGACAAGGAGTGCCACGATACGACGACGGCCAACAACAAGCAGGCAGGCGGCAAGGGCTTCGTCTCGGTGCACAACATCTGCGGCGATCTCAACAAGGGCTTCATACCCAAGAACCCGATGAATCACAAGTTCGGCGAGCAGTCATATCCTTTGTGAGTACTTGCAACAGAGTGTGATTATATATATATTTTTTATATCATACGATGCTAATTTCTTGATTGATTTTTTTTCGATTATCAAACACAGTGAGTTGATAAAGAATCACACGTTGAAGTTCTTGAGCAAGGCCCTGCCGATCCTCAAAGCCGACGACTCGCTGCCCAAAGTCGCCAAGGTTCAACCCTTCTCGCAAAATTCGTAAGTTTATCGATTGATATATAATTTATAGTATAAAGAGCCGGGCGTTCACGAATATCGTGTCTTCTTGCAGAGTCGATACCGACCAGAAGCGCAGCATCAGACGTAAAAAGAGATCCACCAGCCCTACGGCCGCCACCGCCGAGTCCAGCGACACGACTCGAAGCGCCCGAAAGTTCTGCGAAAACGGCGGTGGAGTGTAAGAATTTAAAAACAAACGAATCAATTATACCCAACGTTGATGCAACGAAAATTAACGATGATAATCGTCCCGCAGAGTCTGCATGCTGTACAAAGCCATCCAAGGCGAGCCACTGTCCCAACCGGCGGCCGAGCGTCGCGACGATCCGCCCTCGATTTCCTCCGGCGCTCCCAATCTCGAGTACAGACAGCGAACGCCCAGCAGCGTCGGTGGCGGCGGTGCCAGCAGCAACGTCATCGTCGACGGCGGCGGCAAGAGCGAGTACACCGGGCCCCCGACACCCTGCCCGGCCAAGGTCGAGTACGCCACGCCCGTCTTCGCCAAGAATTACCAGGGCGTCTGGCGCTACGTCGTGCAGATCCCGTACGAGGGCTACTTCACGCAGACCATCGAGGTGACGCGCTGCATGCAGTCCCGCTGCCACTATCTGGACGGCGGCTGTCTGTCGTCGCCGCGCTGGACCTCGCTGCTCGTCGCCGAGATCTTCTATCCGGACACCTTCCTCGAGGAGAGCGGAATCGGTAACGGGGTCGTGATGGCTGGAAACGGAGTCAACGGCGGTGGAAGTGGACAACAGCAGCAACAACAGCAGCAGGGCAGCAACAACGGACGATTCCCCGGGCCGAGGGATCCGGTGGCCGGCTCGCCGCCGCCCGTGCACGACTTCCAGAATTACCAGCAGTACCTGCAGAAGCGAGCCGGCGAGAGCGAGGGTCGCAGCAGCGGTGGCGGTTCTTCGTCCTCCTCCTCCTCCTCATCGTCCTCGTCGTCCTCGTCCTCGTCGCCGGCTGGACATCACTGCGACGGCGTGGACGACATGGGCTGCTTCCAGGTATAGCACATACAGCTATTTATAGCACGCGGCAACGATTTTTTTTTTTTTTCGTTCTCACCGTAATACATTACACTTCGATGGTTTTGCAGGTCCGACTCTACTACGACTGGTTCTTGGTGCCCGGTAGCTGCAAGTGCTGGCGACCCGATTACTTTAACCGTTACGTGCGCCGCAGCAATCCTAGCTCGGATCTTTGAATCATGCATGCGGGCGAGCACACACACTCGAGCCGGCATCGTAAATAGCACGAGCACGTGTGTGTGTGTATGCAGTATGTGTGTGGCTTTGACGTTTCGATCTCGATCAGTATATGATATATGTACGACACGCGTTTTATTTAAATATTTATCGATACCGACACGGAGCAATAGAGGAGGCCAACGACTGTGTGAGGATGCGATGATGAAAAATACTCATTGATGAACGATTGTATTTATATTTGTGTTTAAGTAGTGCAGTATATGGACGTTAGTTTGTTTTTTTAACTATATCGCGAACGATAAATTTGACAAAAATAGTAACGATGTAGGGATGAAATCCTCAAGTCTAACAGTTAAATCACATCTCTTCGCAGCTCTGAAAAGATTCACCTGTCCGGAAAAATTCAAGAAATTTCTTATCACAGCTGCGAAGAGATGTGATTTAACTGTTAGACTTGGGAATTTCATCTGCGTGAATTACAAATCTGCTTTGTGCCACCTGGCGGCGACGCGTCTCACTATACTTCGCGTACATCGACGTATAGTCCAAGTTCTTCCGTTCGACGACTGACCTTTTGATAAATATTTACGTATCTAATATAAATACGATAAAGAAATTCTGTTCCTCGTGGAGGCGGCGATGTTTTTTTTTTCTTTTTGTGCTGATTTCGATTTTTCAATACTACAATGGACAAAGAAATTCCACGGCGAACAGACGATTACATTATAATATATAGTAATAAGGCGATTTCACTACAAGAAGAAAAAAGTTTTTGCTATCTATATGCGATAATTATATAATTTAAAAAAGCTCTATAATTAATTAATCACTTCTTTCTTCTTTATTTCCATAATATATGTCTAACTTATTTTGTAGATAAAATTCCTCGCGCAGATATAGTTCATTACCGTCAACGTAATAGAATGTGGTGCGCGGGAATGTAATAGCTCGACTTTTAGCTGTAGCCTATAGATATCTTAGAAAATATATCGCAAGAAAATCGATGCAAGTTGTAAAAAAATTTATTTTCAATTCTTTATTATACACACGAGTTCGTAAACGAATTAGTGACTTTTTGACGATTGTACATAAAATAAATGATGTTATTATCGTAATATCGTAAATATTATTATAAAGTAACTTATTGAGATATACTAAAAATATTTAATAAAAAATATTCGATTAATAAATGATTCTGCTTTTACAGTACCCTTTAATTTTTACAACGTATACCTTTTCTTTTTTGTTATTGTTCAGATTATGTTGACTTATGATGATTGGTCGCAAAAACGAAGCTAATTTTTAATTAATTTATTTAAGGGATATAGAAAATCTAAAACAATTAATGACATCAGATATTAAAAAGTACCAACCTGCAGCCAAGCAAATATGTTATGTACCCAACTCCAGAAATAATCCTCTAAATAATTTTTCGCACGGAAACGCAGCAGAAAGCTTAAAATTATAATATAAAAAACTTATTATTATCACTTGCTCTAGCGACCAATGTAATTATATATGAAAAAAATTTAATTTTCAAGGGAACATCCCCATAACAAATGGTAAAAAATATCAATTTATGAATTTTGTTTTCTTTGAAAACTATAAATTTCATTCATTCTTAGCATTTTAGGTATTTTTCTTACATATTAAACTGCAATATAAATGTATGTGGGTCTCAAAACCCATTTTGATTTTCTGTAGACGTAACTCGCTAAAATCCTCGTTTTAGCTCTTGCCAACGGTTGAGAGAAAACTACAAGTCCGATCCTCACGTTAAATGTCTTATTATTCGTTACAACTTTCTTTAGAGAACAAATATCAAAAAAATTGATATTTTTAATTCTTACGATTTTGGCACGAGTTTTCTGAAAAATTGTGAAGAATTTCGGTTTTCTAGGTGCATTAACCATCATAAAAAAAATTTAAGGATGATTTTTGAAAACTTTTCAAATGTTTATCTTTTTCCGGACTAATTGAAAGAGTTGAAATAGGTCGTTTAGAGAAAAATGCGTTCAAAGTTTCGTTTTGTACACATCAAGCAAACTAGACGTTTCGCGTAATCAGCCATAACTTTTTTTACTTTATTCTTGATCATTTTAAATATTGTAAGAACAATGTTTACACAGATGAGCCAGTACCTCAATCGTAATCAATATGATTATGAACGATTTCGACATCGTCCCTCGACACACTGATCGTGTTTACAGTGAAAATAAATTCGTTTGTGTGTTATATTTCCCAAACATCACACCCGTGCAACAAAGTCATATCGAAAGATAAATTTTATTCATTAAATTTTCGTGGTACTAAATAGAAAGATCCATCGTTTATTTTAGGCACCAAAATGAATAAAAGAGAGAAGGAATCCGGGTTAAATGGTGATATTTGTGAAGAATCATTTGCACAAGAGAACAGCATGAAATCACACCGAAACAAAGTTCAGAATAATCGCAAAGATTTCGCATGTGACAAATGCGAGAAGAAATTTGAACGAAAATCGAAACTAATAAGACATCAAAAGACAGTCCACGAAGGTCGAAAAGATTTCGCATGTGACAAGTGCGAGAAAAAATTTGTACATAAATCGGATTTGTTGAAGCACCAAAGAACAGTACACGAAGGTCGGAAGGATTTTGCATGTGACAGGTGCGAGAAGAAATATGGAGAAAAATCGATATTGATCAGACATCAAAAAATAGTCCATGAAGGTCGTAAAGATTTCGCATGCGATAAGTGCGAGCAGAAATTTACACAAAAACCGAGTTTGTTCTTACACCAAAGGACAGTCCACGAAGGTCGCAAAGATTTTGCTTGTGATAAGTGCGAGAAGAAATTTGGAGAAAAATCGATATTGATCAGACACCAAAAAACAGTCCATGAAGGTCGTAAAGATTTCGCATGCGACAATTGTGAAAAAAAATTTGGATATAAACAGGCTTTGTTTGTCCATCAAAAGACAATACACGAAGGTCGCAAAGATTTTACTTGTGATAAGTGCGAGAAGAAATTTGGACAAAAATCGACATTGATTGAACATCAAAAGACGCTGCATGAAGGTCTCAAAGATTACGGATGCGACAAGTGCGAAAAGAAATTTGGACAAAAATCGAAACTAATAAGACATCAAAAGACAGTGCACGAAGGTCGTAAAGATTTCGCATGCGACAAATGTGAGAAGAAATTTGGAGAAAAATCGGAATTGATCAAACACCAAAAAACAGTCCATGAAGGTCGTAAAGATTACGTATGCGAGAAATGCGAACAAAAATTTGGCCAAAAATCGAATTTGATCATTCATCAAAAGTTAGTCCACGAGGGTCGAAAAGATTACGCGTGCGACAAATGTGAGAAGAAATTTGGAGAAAAATCGAAATTGATCAGACACCAAAAAATAGTCCATGAAGGTCGTAAAGATTACGCATGTGACAAATGCCAGAAAAAATTTGGACTAAAATGTAATTTGATCAACCACCTAAAGATAGTACACGACGGTCGAAAAGATTACACGTGCGACAAATGTGAGAAGAAATTTGGAGAAAAATCGGAATTGATCAAACACCAAAAAACAGTCCATGAAGGTCGTAAAGATTACGCATGTAACAAATGCCAGAAAAAATTTGGACTAAAATGTAATTTGATCAACCACCTAAAGATAGTACACGACGGTCGAAAAGATTACACGTGCGACAAATGCGAGAAAAAATTTGGAACGAAATCAGTTTTGTCGAGGCACCAAAGGACAGTCCACGAAAGTCGCAAAGATTTTGCATGCGACCTGTGCGAGAAGAAATTTACGCGAAACCCGAATTTACTCACCCACCTAAAGACGGTGCATGGAGGTCGGAAAGATTACGCGTATGACAGGTGCAAGAAAAAATTTGGATTCGAGAGTAATTTACTCACGCATCAAAAGATAATTCATGAAGGTCAAAAAGAATTTGTATGCGACAAAAGTTCAAAGCACCAAAGTTTAGTCCAGGAAGGTCGCAGAGATTTGACATGTGAAACTTGCAAGAAGAAATTTGAATTAAAATCAAAATTGATGAGACATCAAAAGACAGTTCATGCTGTTCGCGAATGTTATCAATGCGACACGTGCGAAAAGAAATTTGGACGCAGGTCGAGCTTGATCTCGCACCTCAAGACACACGAAGCTGTAAAAGAAAGTCGCAAAGATTACGCAAGCGAAATAAGTGAGCCAAAGATCGATGAACCAAGAAATTTAATCAACCACCAAACGACACTCAATGAAGTTCGCATAGATTTGGCATGCGATAAAAACGAAGAAAAGTTTGGAGATCAACGGAATTTGGTTAAACAACAAATAATAGTTCACGAAGGTGTCGAAGATTATGCGCGCAGCATCGAGAGCAAAAAGAGATCCAGGCCACCACCGAATTCGACTAGAAAAAGAAAAAAAGGCAAGAAAATTCTTAAAGACAATATATCTGACAGGTGCCATAATTGTTTGGTTTGCCGATATCAACGATCATTGTCAAATAAAAAAACTAAAGCAAAGACAAAAAGGAAGTGAAGAAATTTCTCCTCTTTATTGGTCCTAGGCATGCACAGTTGCATACAATATCATGTAAGATGATAATTATTTTTCCATAAATAATTTAATATTATTACGAACGACTCAACATTTTTCAATCATGCGCACTGAATAGTTTTTCATTTAATAACTTGTATTTCACAAATGAACTCATCACTTCTTGCATATTTTTCTCGACAAGTGTAAAAAATAATACTACAAGTTTTTAAAATAAAAATTTAGTCAATATGACTGTGTTTTACCTCCAACTGTATTCTTATCTAACGCCTATGTTTTATGTGCAATGTTGGGGTATTATATTTTTTATAACGGGGAATTCCTTGAATAAGATGCTTGCTTCGATACTAGGAGCATTTTCCGTAGTGATTTAAAATGCCCAAAGACGTATGAAAATTTCAATAAAAATCCAAGGACCTCATGTGTAGGTTTATTTAAAAAATTATGAATATTCGTATTTTTTCCATTTCTACAGATGTATCAGTAATCTACTTCTTTCTGTATTTAGTCTAGTGGAAATGAATAATTCAGTAAAAATAATTAGATATTGCTTTCAAGTCGGATGCCTCGTTAGGAAAGATATTGAAAATCACTTTCATGTACGCTTGTCAACATAAAAATTTTTGGTCGATTGGCAGATCATTAGCGATCCTTTTGGTACTGATTGCGATTTTTCAATACTACAATGGACAAAGGAGCGCAAAATTCCTCGACGAACTGACGATTATATTATATGGGTCAAAATAATACTTTTTTACAAAACCGTGCGCACGTATATCACCGATCTTGACGCGCTTTTGGTATGTTATAGTACATGGTAAAAAGGTCTCAAAAAAAAATTTTAGACCCCCTCCCCCCTCCTACCCCCCACTTCCGGTATAAACGTCCATTTTCGATCTATATTTTTTCTGAGGACATGAAGCAAGTAAAAAATCTGAAAAAATTCATAAAAATACTTTTCCACAATCCAAACAACCTTGAATTTTTTCAGATTTTTTGAGTGCTTCAGGCCTTCAGAAAAAATTATTGAAAATTTCAAAAATCGAGATACGGCGGTATGAGCCGATGTAGTACTCGGAAATTTTTTCAGTTATTTTTCGCATTAAAAAACATAACCTCAATTTTTTTCAGATTTTTTCAGATTACCTAACGCACCTTTTGAAGCCAAAAACCGATTTTTTTGACGAAAATAATTTTTTTAGGACAGTACGGAGCCTCGAAAAATCTGAAAAAAATTTTTTCTTGTTTTTTTCATCAAAATACGTAATCTCAAATTTTTTCAGATTTTTTAATTGAAGGCGATAGCTTCTAGGGCCGAAAAATGCTATTTTTAACAAAAAATGGTTCCTAGAACCCGATGGTTCCGGTGAAAAAATTTGAAAATATTTTTTTTGAATTCCTTGTCAAATTTTAATAAATTTTGACCGTTTCAAAAGTTCGATTGAAGCTTCCTAGCTCATTTTAGAGCATCAAACGAGTTTTATCATTCCTTAATGTCTTCAGAAACGTCTTCAGATATTTTGCACTAATCTTTGTCCTGCTCTAAAATGAGCTAGGAAGCTTCAATCGAACTTTTGAAACGGTCAAAATTTATTAAAATTTGACAAGGAATTCAAAAAAAATATTTTCAAATTTTTTCACCGGAACCATCGGGTTCTAGGAACCATTTTTTGTTAAAAATAGCATTTTTCGGCCCTAGAAGCTATCGCCTTCAATTAAAAAATCTGAAAAAATTTGAGATTACGTATTTTGATGAAAAAAACAAGAAAAAATTTTTTTCAGATTTTTCGAGGCTCCGTACTGTCCTAAAAAAATTATTTTCGTCAAAAAAATCGGTTTTTGGCTTCAAAAGGTGCGTTAGGTAATCTGAAAAAATCTGAAAAAAATTGAGGTTATGTTTTTTAATGCGAAAAATAACTGAAAAAATTTCCGAGTACTACATCGGCTCATACCGCCGTATCTCGATTTTTGAAATTTTCAATGATTTTATCTGAAGGCCTGAAGCACTCAAAAAATCTGAAAAAATTCAAGGTTGTTTGGATTGTGGAAAAGTATTTTTATGAATTTTTTCAGATTTTTTACTTGCTTCATGTCCTCAGAAAAAATATAGATCGAAAATGGACGTTTATACCGGAAGTGGGGGGTAGGAGGGGGGAGGGGGTCTAAAAATTTTTTTTTGGGACCTTTTTACCATGTACTATAACATACCAAAAGCGCGTCAAGATCGGTGATATACGTGCGCACGGTTTTGTAAAAAAGTATTATTTTGACCCATATATAGAGTTAATGTACCTATAAATACAGGGATTTCAATGAAAGAAGAACAAAGTTTTTGCTATCTATATACGATAATTACATAATTTTTTCTTAACAGCTTGACTTTTTGCCGTAGCTCATAGATATCTTAGAAAATATATCATCACAAGAAAATCGATGCAAATTGTAAAAAAATTTATTTTCAATTTTTTTATTATAAACACGAGTTCGTAAAAAAAATTGGTGATTTTTTTGACAATTATACACAAAATAAATGATTTTATTATCGTCAATATTATTATATAGTAACATATTGAGATATACTAAAAATATTTAATAAAAAACATTTGATTATTAAATAATTTTGTTTTGCAGTCCTGTCCGTTTTACTCCTTGCGTCCTTTTTTTATTGTTACTTTTAATTTTATGTTGAGGTATTGGGTTGCTAGCAAAATCTAAGCTAACTATTTTCAATTGATTTGAATAATATAAAAAATCTGAAACCATCGATAACATCAGTCATTCAAAAATGCTACAAATATTTTTACAGCCCTCACGAGCTATGACCCGTGGCTGCCAAGCAAATACGATATAAATCTTCGCTGTTCAGCTGCTCGATGATCGTGTCACAGCAGAGAATCGGCAATCGGTATCCAATCAGCTCCCAGAAACTATCCAGTGCCCAACTCCGGAAAAATCCTCTCGATAGTTTCTCGCACAGATGCGCAACGCAAAGCTCGTTGTGCTTTTTAGGGAGATTGAGTGACTTCTTCGGGCTCGCGAACTTTTAATAGTCCGCGTACGTAACTACTTTTTTTGCCTCTGCGGGTCGCGATCGAATCAAGTCGCGCAGCGACGATCTCGAATTGATCATTACTCTTTTCGCCTTCTTTGCGAACTCCTTGTCGCGGTACCGCAATGCTCGGCGCGACGCGAACGTCCATCGAGCTCCGCCGACCTCGCGAACAGTCGGTGCTTATCGAAGAATTTCATTATCGCCAGGGCGTCCCATCGGTCCAGTTGGTAGTCTACTTTTTCGAGACGTTTGACGACGGCCAAAACGCCGGATGCTAATCTTAGTTTACCCTCATTATTGTAGCACGATTTATAATCATGATAAACAATACGTCGGGAACCAGAGAAGCGAAATGAATTATCTATATTTTTCAAGATTACATTGGCCACATGGTGCAGGAGACTCGGTATAATACATAAGTGTAGCGGTTCCCGGCTCTTCTTATCTTGGTCGACGACCAGCATTGACTCACACTTGTCACGGAGGACCAAGAAAAACGATTCCGCCAAGCTATCGGCGTCCTCTTCTACGTCGACGACTATGGTCAGAGGTGCAAACAATATCTCTTGTTTGAAATTCGAATGATCGGGAAGAACGGGCATGGATATGGCAATGTTCTCTCTTGTTCAAAATCCAAACCGTCAGATATATCGTACGTAATATGCTGGGGTGATATTCTTCGCTCTTGTTCGAAACTCAAATTAACGTTTTCTTGAAAGTTCACCGTGTCTACTGAGTTGGGATGGCCATTGCAAAAATCCATATCCATGTCTTCGGAATCGGACGTTGAAATTATTTTTGCGTAATCACTACGCAAAACACTTACAGTTGACAACTCACTCTAAATAAATTAGTGGAGGGCACTTGCACAAAAAGTTGATTTGTTCGTTAATTGATTTTCACTTACTTTATTTGCACACCAATAAAAAAAGAGTTAGACACGTAAATAATAACACAGCAGTTTTATTTATGCACTGTTGTTATGCATTGACACAAAAAAAGTAAATCGTAGGTACAACTGTCACTTAACTCACGATTTTGGTAATGCTTAAATATAGTACAGCAGTTTAAAACGATAAAATAACTCTCGTTCGCATACGAGGCTGAGAGAGTAACTCCCAGCGAAATCGCGCGCGGCTATAAAAATTCAAAACTGTTCACTAGACCCAATCTAATTCTGTCCGGTCCGAAGAGTAGTGGAACGTGTATGTATAAGCATGGGAATTCTAGCGTTCCAGTGGACAGACGCGCGAATATACAAAGTCGCAGATTCGAACATTTACAATTTGAAACACTTGTTATAACTTGCTCATGCGATCAATACAATAATCTAAAAAAAAATTAAAAAAATAAAAAATTGATAATACTGTTTGACAAGTGTCATTCAAACTGTTAATAACACAAAATCTTTTTATTCAATATAAGAACGAATGTGTAATTTACGGGAATATTTAAAGCTTAGGATATTTGGCACCGTGAAGTGTTAGGTGTATAAGGGTCGAGAAAATCTTAAAAATTCTACTTTGTTAAAATTGTTACAATATTAGTCATGAAACATATTCATAATTTTAAGAACGAAAGTTTTTGAAGTACTTTATGAGACTGAACAAAGTCCCCGAAAGGATCGACACCAACTTAAAACTTTGAATAGTTTTAAATAATGTAAGTATAATGTCTAAGCAGATAAATCGGTACCTCAATCGTAAACAATATGATTTTAAACGATTTCGACATCGTCCGTCGACACACTGATCGTGTTTACAGTGAAAATAAATTAGTTTGAATGTTATATTTCCATAACATCACACCCGTGAAACGAAGTCACACCGAAAGATAAATTTTATTCATTAAATTTTCGTGGCACTAAATAGAAAGATCCATTGTTTATTTTAAGCACCAAAGTGGATAGGGAAGAAGGAACCCGGAATCGATGGTGATATTTGAGAAGAGTCATTTGCACAAGAAAACAACATGAAATTAGACCGAAACAAAGTTCAGAATAATCGCAAAGATTTCGCATGTGACAAATGCGAGAAGAAATTTGGACGAAAATCGAAACTAATAAGACATCAAAAGACAGTACATGATGGTCGAAAAGATTTCGCATGTGACAAGTGCGAGAAAAAATTTGGAGAAAAATCGATATTGATCAGACATCAAAAGACAGTCCATGAAGGTCACAGAGATTACGCATGTGATAGGTGCGAAAAGAAATTTGGAATCAAATCCGATTTGATCAGACACCAAAAAACAGTCCATGAAGGTCGTAAAGATTTCGCATGCGATAAGTGCGAGCAGAAATTTGCACAAAAACGGAATTTGTTCTTACACCAAAGGACAGTCCACGAAGGTCGCAAAGATTTTACTTGTGATAAGTGCGAGAAGAAATTTGGAGAAAAATCGATATTGATCAGACACCAAAAAACAGTCCATGAAGGTCGTAAAGATTTCGTATGCGACAAATGTGAGAAGAAATTTGGAGAAAAATCGAATTTGATCAACCACCTAAAGATAGTCCACGAAAGTCGCAGAGATTACGCATGCGACAAATGCGAGAAAAAATTTGGACAAAAATCGAAACTAATAAGACATCAAAAGACAGTACATGAGGGTCGCAAAAATTACATATGTGACACATGCGAGAAGAAATTTGGAGATAAATCGAATTTGATCAGACACCAAAAAACAGTCCATGAAGGTCGAAAAGACTTTGTATGCGACAAATGTAAGAAAAAATTTGGACAAAAATTGGATTTGTTAAATCACCGAAGGACAGTACACGAAGGTCAGAAAGACTTTGCATGTGAACAGTGTACAAAGAAGTTTGGAAAAAAATTCTCTTTGCTCATTCATCAAAAAACAGTACACGAAGGTCGCCAAGATTTCGCATGCGACGAATGCGAGAAGAAATTTGGACTGAAGTGGAATTTGATAAGACACCAAAGTTTAGTCCACGAAGGTAGCAGAGATTTGACTTGTGAAATTTGCGAGAAAAAATTTGGATCAAAATCAAAATTGATGCGACATCAAAAGACAGTTCACGCTGTTCGCAAATATTATCAATGCAACAAGTGCGAAAAGAAATTTGGACGCAGGTCGAGCTTGATCTCGCACCTCAAGACACACGAAGCTGTAAACGAAAGTCGCAAAGATTACGCAAGCGAAATAAGTGAGCCAAAGATCGATGAACCAAGAAATGTAATCAACCGCCAAACGACACTCAATGAAGTTCGCATAGATTTGGCATGCGACAAAAACGAAGAAAAATTTGGAGATCAACGGAATTTGGTTAAACAACAAATAATAGTTCACGAAGGCGGTAAAGATTATGCGCGCAGCATCGAGAGCAAAAAGAGATCTAGGCCCTCATCGAATTCGACTAAAAAAAGAAAAAAAGGCAAGAAAATTCTTAAAGACAAAATATTTGACAGGTGCCATAATTGTTTGGTTTGCCGATATCAACGATCATTGTCAAATAAAAAAACTAAAGCAAAGGCAAAAAGGAAGTAAAGAAATTTCTCGCGCGTCTTCTTTATGAATTGCAGGCATGTGCAGTTGCATATAATATCATGTAAGATGATAATCAATTTTTCGAAGCATAAATAATTTGTATTTTTACGACTGACTCAAAATTTTTTCAATTACATGCACCGATTAGCTTTATAGTAAATAAAGTTTATTTGACTAAAGAATTAATTTTTGATAAAAATATTGTTTGCAACGTTTACTGTTGTTTATACCCACATATACACTAGTACTTTAAGGAACGTAAAATTACCAACACGCAATACTACGAATGCAATAATTTTTATAAATTTGTCCATTACTTGTAAATTGAATTCTATTTTGTGCTAGCTTCTTTTTCTTATTGCAAAAAAAAAAATTAATTGAAAAAATTAGATAATACAAATGAATTGCAGAAAAAACATAGACGTGACTGAGGTCGCTGTTATGCGAACTTTCAGGGCTCACATCTTGCCGTTTTGAAATTGTTCGCATTCGAGTCTAATAAACATTGTCACGATAATTTCTTTATTTTTTTGTTGTTTTATTTTTACGTTTCATTTATGAAAAACCACTGCCAATATAATGACAAAGAGCTTCCTCATAAAAGAATTATCGCTCGTGCTTTTATTTGTAAATACATGTATATATTAATAATATACTAATTTTTGCTGTTCTTATTTAAAATTCACTACTCACATATTCCAAAAACTATTTAAACTGTGTGAAAGTTTATAATTTGATTTTTGAGAATGAAACATTTACATTTTTACGATGTAACCCTTCCCATTGATGAGGTTTTTAAAGATTCAATTTTGCGTTGTTTTTTAATTCTATGGTATGGGGCTTTAATTTTTGGTGATGTTTTGAAAATCCCTACTCACATATTTCAACCACTTAAACTACTTGAACTTTGGAAAAATTTTAAAAAAATTGGAAAAGTGAAATAAAGTAACATTTTTATTTTCACGATATAAAGCGCGATCAATCGCTTTTGGTCTTAAGTTGAAGGTTAACTGTTCGTCTTTCAAAATCTGTGCTCAAAAGCTTCAATGAATCTCAACATCTTTCCAAAAAATTTAAAAAAATTAAAAATCTTAATAACTTACAAAATATTGCACGTATAGAAATTAAACTTTTTTGAGCTACATTCTTAACCCAATCGACAAATAATGAAGTTCATTTCAATAAGATTTACCGTCCTACGTTATCTCCTCCACTCGTTCCCCATACGTATATACATCCACACAGACAGACAGATAGACACACACACATACATACAAATATCAGTAACAAATTTGATCTAGCTTAAAAATATATACTTGACATACATAACACACGAAAATTTACCAAACTCGATTTTATAACCATCACAAAGCTCCTTCTGTGAGGAAGCAAAAGAGTGATGATACTGTTTGGCATGTGGCATTCAAACTGTTGATAACACAAAATCTTTTCATTCAATATAAGAATGAATGTGTAATTTACGTGAAAATCAGAGGCTAAGGCTATTTGTCACCGCTTATAAACGAGCATTTTAATATAACGCTGCAGCTGAAACAAAAAAAAATTAACGATACTTCGGTGTACAATCAATTGGAATATTAGCACGATGATCTTTAAATTCTGGAAAAATTAATTTTGAAGGGAAAACATTTTTTGTATATTTAATATTCGTTGTTAAAATCGACGAAACAGCTGCTTTCGATAGATTTCTCAAAACGCTCGTTCCTCGATATGGAAACTAAAAGTTGCGGGTGAGGTGGGTCCAGAAAATCTGAAAAAAGTTCTAGTTAGTTAGGATTGTCATGAGATTAGTCATAATATATGTTCATTATTTTAAAAACTGAACTACTTTTTTAAGTACATTATGAGACCCTACTTGTAAAAAGTTGCATGGATATCCGCTTGGATTAGCTATCCACAAGGATTAGACATGGATACCACGCAGATCGAACAAAGATTCCGCGTAGATCACATATTAATACCAAGTGGATCGTACTGATAAAAATTCCAAGTCAGTGGTTCTCCAACTCTTTGTCAACGAGGCTTTGTCAGTAAATCGTCGTTGATTTTAACTTTTCTACGTTGATAATTAATTAATCCCCGATGATCAATTGTCAATGTGGAGAAGTTAAAATCAACGGCAATTCACCAACAAAGCCTCACGGGTACTTCGAGAATTTTTTTCAATCTGGTATCTATGTGTAATAGCGGAATCGTTGTCCGATCTGCGTGGTATCCGTGTCTCATACTCATATGGATAGCTAATCCACGTGGATAATCTACGCGGATATCCATGCAAATTTCTTGCAACCAGGACTGAAAAAATGACCTCGAAGGAATTGACACCAAGTTAAAACTTTATTAGTTGTAAATAACGTAAGGATAATGAAGTAAAAACAGATGAATCGGTACATCGATTGTAAACAATATGACTATAAACGATTTCGACATCGTCCCTCGACACACTGATTGTGTTTACAGTGAATATAAATTAGTTTGAATGTTATATTTCCATAACATCACACCCGTGAAACAAAGTCACACCGTAAGATAAATTTTATTCATTAAATTTTCGTGGCACTAAATAGAAAGATCCATCGTTTATTTTAGGCACCAAAATGAATAAAAGTTAGAAGGAATCCGGGTTAGATGGTGATATTTGTGAAGAGTCATTTGCACAAGAAAACAGCATGAAATCACACCGAAACAAAGTTCAGAATAATCGCAAAAATTTCGCATGTGACCAATGCGAGAAGAAATTTGGACAAAAATCGGATTTGTTAAAGCACCAAAGGACAGTACATGAAGGTCGAAAGGATTTCGCATGTGACAGGTGCGAGCAGAAATTCGGGACTCAAAGCAATTTGATAAAACATCAAAAGATAGTCCACGAAGGTCACAAAGATTTTGCCTGTAATGAGTGCGAGAAAAAATTTGGAAAAAAATCGCATTTACTATACCACCAGAAGACAGTTCACGAAGGTCGCAAAGACTACGCATGCGACCAATGTGAGAAGAAATTTGGACAAAAAATAGATTTGTTTCGGCACCAAAAGACAGTACACGAACGTCGCAAAGATTACGCATGCGATAAATGCGATAAGAAATTTGGACAAAAATCGACTTTACTTGTGCACCAAAGGACAGTACATGAAGGTCGAAAGGATTTCGCATGCAACGATTGCGAGAAGAAATTTGGACATAAACAACATTTACTTTTCCATCAAAAGACAGTGCACGAAGGTAGGAAAGATTTCATATGCGATAGGTGCGAGAGAAAATTTACACGTAAATCAGATTTGTTGAGGCACCAAAGTATAGTCCATGAAGGACGAAAAGATTACCCATGTGACAAGTGCGAGCAACAATTTGGACTAAAGTGTAATTTGATAAGACACCAAAGTTTAGTCCACGAAGGTCGCAGAGATTTGACATGTGAAACTTGCAAGAAGAAATTTGAATTAAAATCAAAATTGATGAGACATCAAAAGACAGTTCATGCTGTTCGCAAATATTATCAATGCGACACGTGCGAAAAGAAATTTGGACGCAGGTCGAGCTTGATCTCGCACCTCAAGACACACGAAGCTGTAAACGAAAGTCGCAAAGATTACGCAAGCGAAATAAGTGAGCCAAAGATCGATGAACCAAGAAATTTAATCAACCACCAAACGACACTCAATGAAGTTCGCATAGATTTGGCATGCGATAAAAACGAAGAAAAGTTTGGAGATCAACGGAATTTGGTTAAACAACAAATAATAGTTCACGAAGGCGGCAAAGATTATGCGCGCAGCATCGAGAGCAAAAAGAGATCTAGGCCACCATCGAATTCGACTAGAAAAAGAAAAAAAGGCAAGAAAATTCTTAAAGACAAAATATTTGACAGGTGCCATAATTGTTTGGTTTGCCGATATCAACGATCATTGTCAAATAAAAAAACTAAAGCAAAGGCAAAAAGGAAGTGAAAAAATTTTTCTTCATGAATCGTAAATGATCGTAAATATGTAATGAAATAATTTAGAAAAATACTAGCCGTAAACGTCGTAAAAACAATACGTTAATATTTTATACGTATTTCACACACACACACACACCTATGATTGTAAAAATGAATTAAAGTTTTTTCCGAAATGATTTAATTATAATGCATTACTTGTGTTTACTGAAGCAAAATTAAATTTTTGTCTCTAGTGTTGATACACTTTTAACGTTTATGAGTCAAAAATATCTTTAATAAAAAATATAGAAAACAATTTAAACACAATTAAGAAATAATAATAGTATATGAAGTTTAAAATAATAATAATTATTAAAAGTAAAATGTTGACGATCATGAATTATATGAACAGCATCAGTATAAGCAATGGACCATTTTTGTTCATTCATGTTAGATGCAGCGGCTGTTCTCGAAGATATTGTTAGGCATGGTGGTGCAAAAGTAACATTGATAATTAGGTCCACTCACTGGGAACCAGATGCTCGATGATTTTTCCAATTATATCTATAGTATATAAATATGAAGACTGAGATGAGAATGAATTTTTTTCCATCGGTGACAGATTCCCTGATATATTACATTATAATTGTCAAATCATTGAATTATTGTGCTATTAGCTTTATAATATTTACCTTACAATCAATATTTTTAAAATGAAACCCAGAAAAAATATGTAATCTAAATGAAACAGAATTTTTTTTATTAAAAATTATCTATATTTGAACCTGATTTATGCGAAAAATTATTTGCATTTACAAACTTATTATGAAACACTTAACACCTTTACCTTCAATTAAATAACAAAATTTATCTTATCCTTTATCGGTTGCTACATAGAAATTTATCATTAAACAAAACAAAAATTGTACATACAATAATTAATAACAAAAAGCTTCATAAATATTGGCTCCTAGAGCTTTTAATTCTTCACTGAGTAACAGTCTTTGCAGCCAATCAGATGATAAATCACCTGGCGTAGGATTCTCTGGCACTTGTCCATTTAGTATAGGAATTATTTTGGCTACTGGCATTGACACTGCATTTAAATTTACAAATACATTATCTTGATTCGTAACGTCATTCTCTCCATTGAAGTATTCAGACAATCTGTCTATTAATAAGGCAAAACCACTTCTCAAGTTATTTTGCATTAAATCTTGTACTTCTTGACTTTCCAATAAATCAAGAGTTTGGTCAAGAATTTTACTTAGTGGTTTATTGGAATGATTGTTCATAATAAATTCAGAAGAAATAATGTAAGCAGCAGAATTTTTTACAGGATCTTGTTTTTCTACTGCTGATATTGTAGAAGTTAATGCCCAATAGATGTGCTGTACGTCGCGCAGATGCAATTTGTCAGAAAGTGAATAAGTAGATGTGATTTCTTCAACTCTCATTTGAATGAGTTTGGCAAGCTTCTTCACTCCATCGTCCATCAAATAACTGCACAACGACAAATATTTTTCTCTCATCTCATCGTCTATTCTATCATGATCCTGTACAGAATCCTCTGGAATTTTAGAATCTTTAAGCATATAGCCACCTAATATATTTAATTGTATCCTCAAAGTTATCACAAGCATTGTGTACGAATATATGATGGTAGCAGACTTTGTTATGGCCAGGTTTTTCAAAGTATTCCATGCTGCAATTTTATTCGCAGCTGTTCCCTCTCTCAGTTCGTTCACTATTTTTTCACAATTAAGACACTTAGTAATAGCTGATCTTAAATTAGTAGACAATTTTAACACTGTTTGATCACACGTTCTTTCGGTGCTCTCGAAGTGTTGACGTTTTCGGCTCCTCTCTAGCAGCTCGTTGACTTCCTTCTCCTGCCAATCTCGTAGTTTTCCCCGAGCATAGCGAGCCAATACTATGAGGGTGCCAAAAAACACACCACCGAAAAGAAACTTGCGCCTATGGTTGTAAAAAAAATTTCTCACCCGCCTAAACATGATTCACGGAATCACAATACAACACAGGAGACAAGTACTTTCAAAACGTCACTTTGCTGCTCATCATGACTGCATGTAGTTTTCCAGCGCCGTGTACGAGAAAACTGCAAAAAAAAAGGATTCGATAAAGTACACACAGGATATACAAGAGCTTCGCTGCACGCGAATTCGTGCAACGTTTGAACGCGAAAAAAAATGCAAAGAAAAGCTGAAAATCTCGATGACGAACCTAAGACGAACACTTCGAGTCGACTCGTCGATGCTCGCTATTTTGTTATCATTCATGCAAATCAATTTAAACGATTACGGAGCAAACGCCGCATCAATGCAGATAAGGAGCTTCGAACATACGCATAATAATTTGCGAACTGTTGCGGAGCGCAAACATAACCTGGACAAGCTAGCTGCAGTCTGCAGAACACGAATAGCCTTGACTCTTTGCGCGCGGCAAATTAAAATTCACGCATAAGATACCCGCAAATGGGAGAATCATCATGAATATGCATGAGTTTGAGGTAAAAAGATTGCTTGTTTAATGCGTACTCGAGAGAGAAATGCCATGGTAAAATCTCGACTCTATTTGTTTTAAAAGATCGATATTTGAAATGAGTATTTAACACAAGAGACTTTGTTTGTTGGAGTATTGCAGAAATATGATGAGTTATTTGAGCCATTTGATACACTCCACTCCGTGTACAAATTTTACAAATTATTATTAAAATTATTTTATACCGTAATCATTTAGCTTCAAGCGTGTAAAACGATGCTAGAGTACATTATGAACAAAACATGATTTCTAAAATTATATAATTGATTATCAAAAATTTGCTTTTTACAAAATATAATTTTCTATATAAAAATTCATAAAAATTTATCTATGTATAAATGAATCTCGGATTTTATCGAGCGTCTGGGGACTGAGAAAACAGCAAAAACAGAACCCATAAATTTAAAACCACCTGAAATTAGATAAAACATAGGATTAAAAGCTAGCAAAGTTGAATTCACAATGATGATTAATGATAAATGCTCCACTCACTATGTATAATAATACTAAAATTCTCACTAGAGGATATCTTCTTAGAAAAACTCCTATCCTTATTCCCAGTGAATCTAATGATGTGTAAGCTCTCTTAACACGTCTTGTGACACCAGTGTCAAAAGGACTCTCAACAAGAAAACTGGGCAAAAGAGCTTTGGCATCATCTGTATCGTTCACACTATTGAATGCAGCATTTTTCTTCCAGTTTTGATATTCATGCTACAAATAAACCATGTTTGTCTGTAAAAAACTTTGTAATTTTGAATGATGAATTATTATTTACCTCCAATCTTTCTAATTGTAGCCTGAGAGCATTTCTATCTGTAGTCAAATGTTCTACTTCTTGTTGTTTTAAAACTAGTGTTCTTGTTAAGCTTGAAAGTCTTGCCTCAGCTTCTGCGCTAGGTGAAACAGCTGCTGAGAACTGAGCTCTGAGCCTTGAAATTTCTGCTTCCTGTTTTTGTAGTTTAGCAGAAAATGTAGTCTGACGAAGTGTTAATTCTTCTCTCAACGATCGTGTTTCCTGTAATTTGTATTTACATTTTATAAAGCATTTTATGCACACAATTATAACAGCAGCTCAAATACATTTGATCAATCCCTATTACCTCACTCCTTAGTTTTGCATCTTCTTCTGCATCTAATCTTTTTCTTCTTTCGCTTGCAACTGCTTCTTTAGCCTGAATACTAGCTTCCACTGCTCTTTGTCTAATTTTTTCAGCATTCAAATCAGCATCGATAGCTTCTTGTCTAGCAAGACGCAATTTTTCTCGGACCTGCCGATTTTCTTCTCGTAAAGTTTCACGTTCTTGCCTAAATATAAGAATATTTTAGAAATTTGATACATAATTATTGAGCAAAATTATCAAATAATTTAGTACCTAAGTTGATCTAATTCTACCAATACACTTGTATCATCCATTTCTTGACTAGAACTGGAATTATTACGCAGTTCTAAAATCAATTTATCCCGCTCTTGTAAAGTTTTCATAGCTCTTGCTCTATGTTGATCAAGCTCTGATTCAACAGATTTTAACTCAGATCTGGTTCTCTCTATAATGGCATTTAAATTTGATATTTCTCTTTCTGAGTTCATCTTTTCAGTTGTTAGAGAGTTTACTTTTTCATTGAGAGATTCTATTTCCTTGGCAAACTCTGATTTCAGCTGCTGCTCCTTTTCAGCTACAGCTGAAGCTATTTTAGTGTTCAATGTAAAATTAAAATTAGGATCCAATTCATAATCTGCGAATGAATGAGAAATGATTACATCAAGTACATGGTACATACTTCCAAATTAGCAAAGTTACCACTGACCTACTACGTTGTTTTGACTAATACTGTCAGCGTCAAGCTTATTATAATCTCTAGAAATGTCATTATCGTACGAGTGCTTCTTCTCTTCGTTGACAAAATGTACCGTACTCTGTGGCATGGTGGTTGAATTCTTGGCTTCATCCAGCCACGCGAACGAATCGACCTGTACCTTCATCGACTTATCCCCGTGCGAAGGGGTAGTTGGCGCAGATATAGTTGTTTTGCTGGAGTAAGGCGACTTCAAGTGTGCGAACCTATGGGCATAAAACGTACACCATTCGTGATCTCTCTGATCGAAAATCATAAGAAATCGATCGTAATTACGCATCGGTTATAGGCCTTTACCTATCGCCCGCATCCCTTATGAATTCATTGGCAATCGCCTGATCGGTATCGGAGGGCGGCAGTGATCTAACCTCGACCGAGCAGCTGTCATCGTCGCGGCTGAGAAAGTGCGTCCTGCCGTGGGTGCCGTCGTCCTTCTTCAGCACCGCGGCGGTCGTCTTGTCGATGTTGTTGAGCATCTCCTCGGCCTTGCCGGCCAGATCCGACAGCCAGGCCATGTCCGTGGATTACGATATTCCGGACAACGACGTCAAACGAAATTTGACATTCTATACGTATTTTGGGATCTGTCGTCCCCGACTGACACAGTACTGTGTGCCGTGTGGTGTTGCTGCTACCTGCAGTGCAGCAGCCGTCTGCTCGATAAAGAAGTTTTTACCAGCTGCTGCTGCTGCTGCTGCTGCGCAGACGCGCCATGTTGTGATTCTATTTTTTTCGGGAAAGTCGATTTTGACGTTTTGGCGTGTGTCGCGTGGTGCGCAATAACAACACCACGAGACGCGCAATAATCGCCATCGCAGCCGCGCGTCTCGCTCGAGATTCATAATTTTTCCATGCTCCTTTCGTTTGTTGTTGTTTTTTTTTTTTTTTTTTGCATCGATTTCTCGATTTTTCCTTTGTCGAATTCTCCTGCCATATGGGACGTTCGCTCGCGGGAAAGACGCGCGCGCGGAAAATTATAACTGCGCAATTGCATACATATACGTGTTCTAAGGCACACACACACACACACACACTGGCACAATTTCCGCGCGTTACATTGCGCTGGATTCGGTGTGTGCATGTGTGTGTGTGTGTGTGTGGATACTTTCTAAGCCTTCGACCGTTTGTATATAAACCGAGGCCTGGATTATCGTCGCCGTTACGGGATCGTTTCGGAATTGTGGGATGCGTTTTAATACGCGCACACACGACCGGGAGAAAGAAAGAAAGAAAGATGTGGGTTGCCCCGCTGCTGCTGCTGTCTATACGATGTAGCGGGAAAGCGCCCGAAGTGCAGATTCTTATCGCCGCGCGCAAAGCAGCCATGACTCCACCATCTCCGTATATATTATTACTTACAGTCAGCGTCTCGAGAGAATTTTCGCGTGCATTGGAATATAATCGCGGGGGCTCTCGATAATATAATTAATTAATCAACGTCGTGGCTTTTCACGACGATTGGCAATTGGCTGGAGAGTCGATTTCTTACCCCATATATTATCGTCTTGTCTTGCTGCTCCTGTCAAAAAAAAAAGGATCATAATAGACTGGGAGAAAGGAGAGGAGTAGAGATAATGCAAATAAAGTCGATAGACGATTGTTTACCTTTACAACTGAGTGGACGGTGGCTTGAGATTTTCAGTTAATTTTTTTTTTCTTTCTTTTTTGTTTCTTTCTTTCTTTTGTTGATGTTACTTATTTTTTTCCTTTACTCGTGTTGTTATCATTATCATCATATAGTCATGGTCATGATTATTATTGCCACGTCCACTCCTACTTTTTATTAAAAAATAAATATACACTTTTTTGGTATAACAAAAGATACATGTATGTTGTATATAATCATTATCATAATACGATAATCCTAACAGTTATTCATATAATTTGTACTCAAATAATCAATCAATACTGATTCGAAAAAAAAAAATCATAATAAATAAAACACAAGATTCGAGCGTGCTCCATTATTATAAATTACAATTTTAAAGCTTCTTTTTTCTTCGCGATTCTATATAAATTTTCACACAATCAACGCGATTACAATAATAATATTACGAGTCGCCAAATGCACACACGTTGATTTGTTTTTTTCATACATAAGTAAATTAAAACTTATAATAATCGTAATCGTCGTACAATAGTGTTAATATTTTTTTTGTTTTTCATTTCGCTCGTCGATCACATATACGCGTAATAAGTTCGTATTACAAACGGATACGCTTGGAAAATATCAATACAATGTACAATCACATGATATGTCAATAAAACGTGTATGTAAGTGCGTGTGTGCGATGAAAATAAAAAAAAAAAAAAAAACGTTATGGGATTA
>NW_019640825.1:111813-170306 GCF_000599845.2 Trichogramma pretiosum
GGGGGGGGGGGGGGGGAGATGCGTACGTTTACAATGTATAATAGCTTATTTACGCTCTTAACTTAATTAATATATATGATATACATACTTTTTAAATATATAATATATATTTTTTCGTATAATATGTAATTGTCTATTAGAGAGATAGAACATTTGCGATAAACTTTACACAAGATAATAACTATTATTTATAATTCAATTATGTATATTATCCGCGGAGGGAGACAGTGGGGGAGGTGGGGAGATTACAATTTGAAAATTTTCCTCGGTTTCTTTTTGATCACAATATACGGCTTTGTTTTGTTTTTTTCTTTTTGTTCGATAATAGAAAACCAAAAAGTGGACAGCGACCGTCCGTTTCACCAGATACATATATGCACCATATACACAAGCAAGGGCTCTTACAAGTGCCGTTTGTTTACCGATATATATCTGCATCTCGTTTCTTTTCTTTACTTTTCGAATACGCACACACCGTGAAACTTTGTTTTTTCTCCTTCTCGCCGTGTACAACAACAATAATAATAATAATAACGAAAATCGTCCGAGAAGATATCAATCGTAATTGGAGATAACCGTAATTTTTTTTTTCTCCTCTCACACGATCGGTTCGCTACATATACCTACACACGAATACGTAATATAATAATATTATTCTTTTTTCGCCGTTCGCGTAGTTACATTATAAATTACGCTAAGAAAAGAAAGAAAAAAAAAAATAAAAACAAGTCGAAGTTCGTTACGCCTTATTTCGTTTTTTTTTTCTCTTAAATAATTGTATTACTTGCGTACTTTGTTGCTGCTGCTGCTGTTGTTGAAACGCTCCATACGTTATCGATAAATAATAAATAATCTTACTTCTTAGCCGCCGTCTTCTTGGCCGCCTTTTTCTTGGCCGGGCTGCTCTTCTTTTTCGCGGCCTGTTTGGGCTTGGGCGGCTTGGCGCCCAGCGACTTTCGCGCCGTCGTCGTCTTCTTCTTCTTCGGGCTGGCTGCCTTCTTCTTAGCCGCCGTCGACTTCACCGCTGGCTTCTTCTTAGCTGGCGACTTCTTCGCCGCTGGCTTCTTCTTCGGACTGGCCGCCTTCTTCTTGGGCTCTAGCTTGAAAGCACCGGGCGCACCCTGAGCCTTGCCCGCCAGGGCCTTCTTGATCAACGGCGTTAACTTCTCCGCGTCCACGCCGTACTGCTGCGAGATGTATTTCTTGATGTCCTGCAGGCCTGAACCGCTCCTGTCGCCGAGGGCGGCTATGGCCGAGTCGACGAGCTCGGCCGTGCGCGGATGCACCTTCTGGACGCGCGCCGAGGCTGGCTTCTTCTTGGGCAGCACGACCGCGGCCTTCTTCTTCTTAGCTGCGGCCGCTGCCTGCTTCTTTTTAGCCGAAGCCAGAACCGCACCCGAGGGTAATGCTGCTGCCGTGGCGACCATTGCGCTCCAAGTGACGGCCGAATTCGTGATTGAAGAGATTTGTTGTTGTTGTCGTCTTACGCGCGAAAACTAGGTCGCGTGTACCGAGAACTGTATCTATATATGTATGTATATGCACTGGCACACGAGAGCTGCTGCTGCAGTTGCGCGTCGCTGCTCGGAGTCTCGGCAATAACAAAGCCGAGCTGCCAGGCGAGCTGGCGGTGTCATGCCAGAGCGCGGACCGCGGAGGCGCGCCCCTGGCGACTTTCGCCTCTGGGTGGCCTCGAGCAAGCTCGAGCCGCGGTACGCATTGGCCACTCGGCCCTGGATTTTCGACGCTTAGCGGGTCGATTTCACCGGGGCTCGAGTTTCCTGCCTCGAGATTAAAGTCCAGCTCGTCGTTGGAAATGACGCGGTCGAGTCTCGCTGGCCCGACTAACTCCGTGCGAGAGCTTTTTTCGGGGCTAAGCTGCGCGACGTGGCTGGCGCACCTCGGCCAAAAAGCCGCGTAACTTCGTCGCCCGGGTGGTGACTGGGCCTGAATCTTAATTATTTACAAGACCAGACTCGGAACTAGGCCTCGATCGGGTTTTTCCGCGGCTCCGAGGGCCCGCGGCCGAGATCGAGCCGTCGCGCTCGGCGGTATCGCGCGTGCTGCCTCGCGTGCTAGTCTCTCGCGGAGCGACGAGACTAACTCGTCGCTGCGGACGCGCGAGTCGCCGCGGCCGATGCATTTCACGTCGGGCGCGCATACGAAGCCGAAGCGCGAGATCACGAAGAGCCTGCGACTGGGAGCATATGGATTTTCGGGGTGGATCGCGTAAAGATCGAGATGTTTCCGGTTTTTGTCGGGTAGGCCTGTGTTTTCCGGCAGATCGGTATTTTGCGGATGTAGCAGCTGTACCGCAATACCCTACGATAAATGTTAACGTAAGTCGAACGATCGATCGTTACTTCTTATCATTCACGAGTACGTTTATGAGCTCGCTCGAAAAATTTGAGTTTACATCGAGGACCATACTCCCGTATAGATACCGATCGCGCGGGGGCCGAAAATAGCGGACGATCGGTAAAAAAAATTTTTTTTTCTTCGCGATCTTTTGCTAACGTCCGACGAATTATATATGACTTATTCATTTTCTACGTGCGATTTCGACGTTTGAAATTTTAAATATAGTTTCGACGATAAGGATTTGGTTAATACATACGCACACCGACACCCCCTCCCCTCTTTTTTCGTATGCGCGTCGTGGACTCGCTGCTGTATGTGATAATTCAAGAACGCGTGTACCGAGAATTTGCAAACGATCCCCGAGCGGTGGACCGATTCTTCGTATTTTTTTTTCTCTCTCTCTGTTCTCGATCGAAATTTCAAATCGAGTTGATGCAGCAAAGATTACGGAGCGAGCAGAAGGAGCGAGCGAAATTCAATCCGCATCGCGCGCGATTATCAAAAACTCGGTGGAAAATTTTCATTTCTTCTTACAATAATAAATGTCGAGCGATCGACTTGCGCCGGTCGTCGTCGTCGATATGTATAAGGGCGCAATCGAAACCTTTATCGTTACCGTATCACGCGTCAACGGAGACGATCGAGTTACCGCGACGATCTATGGGATTTTTATTATTCTTTTTTTTTTCGACTTGGTAATTGAGTAATCCGTAAATACCCGAGAGCTCGAATCGACGCGACGTTGGACTGGACCGCGTTTCGAACGCACACCTGCGTCATCGTATAGCGCGTTGCTCGACGCGCAACATCGAAAAGACTCGAAAATAAAAAAAAAAATGAAAGAAAGAATCTTGCGGCCGATAAGAGAAAACGACTCGCGCCGCGATTGCGATTCCGGTGCAAATTATCGATACACACGTACTCGTACGTATATTTTATCGTTGAACAGGTCGCGCGTCGTCCTTTCGAAGTTCAACTTGACTTTTGGCTCGATCGAAACTCATATATCGCTCGAGCGAAAAAGGGTGTATGCCCAAAGTTCAAACCGTATACGAGTTTGTTTATAGGTCGAGGATAACTTTTAGCAAAGCTCTCCCGTAGAAACGAGATGAAACAATCGAATTTTTACGAATTTTTAATGGGAGAAAAAAAGGGAAAAATTAGTTTAGGCACGGATTTTCATCGATCGACGAAAGACAATTACGATTCACCAAAGCTCTCAATCCCGTTACGGAAAAAAACAGGGGGTAGTACTCGGAGTGCAGCTTTCAAGAAGCTACATGACCCTACGTAACGAAGGCTCGTCATCGATAGCGTCGGCCTATAGACACGGTGTAACCGTATGAAAAAATCGACTCACGTATAAATGAGCGCCTCATTGGTATATAAATAGATCACGTTCGCGTTGCGTATGGAAAGTAACACAGAGAGACGGAGAGAAAAGTCATAACGCAACAATAAAGGAGTCGTCATCGCGTCGCGAAGCAGCTCCTCTCGTCTCTCAACAGTTTCGTCGTTATTGCATATTTTTTTTCCATTTTCCATATCTCATATGCTTATTCTAGAAAAACCGCACCCACGCTTCAGGTACGCTCCCGCGCGAGCTGTTACACACTCGTGCATATACATACAATACGCGCGTATACGCGAACCAAGAAGATTATGCGTCGCATCGATGAATTTTTTTTTTCTTTTTCACGCGTTTACGCACGAAAAATCATACCCCCCCCCCCCCNCCCCCCCCCCCCCGTTGTGTGCCCATATGTCGCAGCCCCATATACACATTCGCGCACAATGACGATAAAAAAAAAGGGCCCGATCGCGGTGAACAGCCGCGAGAAATATATATGTACGTATTTATATTAGGGGGGGAATCGAGAGGGAGCGAGAGAGAAAAGAAGGAGATTGTTTTGATCGCGCGTCCGGGAGGCAAGGCTCATAATCGCCCAGTGCACAATCAATTTTGTGCGCGCGGGCAAAAGCTGCGCTCGCTCTCTTCTATACATGCATATATATATCTATATACCCACGCGACTTATATATATAGTATATATACATATTCTCCCATACTTATATACACAGACCCACACATCGAAAAACGAGCGTTGACATATAGAGCCCCTGCGCAGCACGAGGCTCTCATGTACACACACACACACATATATCGACGCGCATGTGTTGAACAAAAACATTGGCATCCCTGTGTGGGTATGCGCGCGTCTCGTTAAGCCCGTCTCCGTGTGCGAGCACGTGTATACGAGTGTCTGTGTCTTTATGTGTGTGTGTGTGTGTGTGTGTGTGTGTGTGTATAAGCACGTGCTGGCTGCTATGAGCCACTATACTGCCACTGCACTGCTGCTGCTGCCTATTCCCGTCTCTTTCCAACGCGAGGCTGGCTGCAGCGCGAGCGCGGACCTCGCCGAGAGACCCGCCGAGCGCGTTGCACTTTGGCCGCGTCGGAGGCGCGTATCATCGCGGTACGCCGCGGCCGCGTTGCCCACGGATTTTTCGTAACTCGGGGCTTCGAGACGACTGCGAGACTCGCGGCATCGGTGAGTCGAGGTTTTTGGCTTTTTAGAGGCCGAGCTTGAAAGTACGTTTCCTCGGAGGTTCGCCGAGCTACGGGATCAAGACCGAGAGCGGGCGGCCCGCGGCGACTTCGACACCCTCGGCTGTTCCATCGTTATCGGGGATTTTTCATCGAGGAAGTCGCGAGGCGGTCAACGGAGGATGAAAGGCGGATTATTCGCGCGGCGATCGGTAGGTCGGACGTCGAGATCGGTAGGTTGGCTGAGCCGTGAAGACGGATCGAACGAGGAGTTGCGCGTGCGGAGCGGACCTCGCTCGGCTCGAGCTCGTGTGGTAGTATACGTGGGAAAACCGAGAGACTCGTCGATAGCGGCGAGCATCGATCTCGCGTTCGTTTTTTCGGCTTTTTCGATAAATTCGAAGGTAGGATGGGTGGATTCGAGGATGGGAGGCTTGACGAGATCGGTAAAGGCTATGGTGAAAATCGACGAGTTGGAGCTTTCGGCTGCTTTATGGCGATGACGACTGGATGAGTCGATTGGGTCATATTGGGTCATGGTGTTTATTGGCATCTCGTGTTTTTAATCGAGCATTCTTTTTTAAATAAATTCGAATTTTTTTTTATTTTCAAAATCGGAACTTTATGTATCGCGCGAGAAGAAAAAAGTTGCGTGGTGCGGTTGAAAAGGCAGAACAAAAAAACGAGCTTTGTATATCGCAGCGATGGCTCGATTTTTTAATGGATCTATGAAATTTCGATTTATTTCTCGATTTAACGATTTTTGTCGCTCGTTTAATTGAAAAATTTTATTTAAATCAACATTAATTAATCATTAAAATTCCCATTACAAACATTATCGCGTCGATGTAACTCGCGCACCGAATCCGGCCATCGAAAATCAACGAACCGACAATGGGGATTTTACTCGCGGAAACGATTCGCGATCCGAAAAACTCACCGGTACGAATCGTTAATTTTTCCAATAAACTGTGTAAAAATTACGCATCCTCCATCCTAATCATCGATTTCACCGCGAAAAAACGTCGATTACCAATTCCACTTTTAATTTTCGGCGATCGCCTATCGTAAACCTCGCGTAACGCGTACGCGACGCACACGTACGAACGTGCACGACCCATCGTCGCGATCTCACGAGTATCCGAGAAATTTGTGGAAAAATGTACCATCGCCGACTTTTTTCAATCGAAAATCCACTTATTTATTGTTGTTTGGCAAAAAAATTAACAACAACGATAATAACAATCGCTTTGCAAGAGCTACTTGCGCGTACCCTATAGCGCGACGCTATAGCTCGCACACGACGGCCTCGCGCGACGACCGCGTCGCTCGCAAAAACGGCTAAAATTGGACCCGTCCCACTCGATTTTGCCGCAAAAATCGACGGATTCGTCTCTCGGATCCGATGCCCGATGGAAAATCGACTTTTCCATTCAAAAATTACCGCACTACACCATTATCCGACATACCTGTTACTGCTCGTCCGACTCGCTTGGATACAAAGGCCGAAAAAAGCGCGATCGCTCGTTCAGCCCTCGAGCTCGTGGAATCGCGAGCCCGACCCCCATCAAACCCGATCCTCCGGGACCCTCTCGACGATCCCAGCCCTCAGTCCCAAAAAAATTTCCAAAAAATCCCAACGATCTCGTCGAATCGAGAAAAGCTCGGCACTGTCTCGAGTCTCGGCAACGATCAGCGCGCTAGCGACCCCAGGCTTTCCTCGACGCGGCCGATTATTTCCCGAAACGGCCGGATATTAGGCGGGATTTTTTCCCACCCCGACGTGGCACTGTCTTTGGCCTCTCGGCCGCCGAAAAATTCACCGAGCCCGCGGTCACCTCGTGGCCGGGGTGGCCCGTCAACGGCCGAGGGTGCGATCTCGTCCGCACAGAGGCCCCGGAGAAAAAGTCCGCGTACACCGCGTCGTTCGCGAGCTCGCGGCAAAATACCCGCGCAACGTCGAGGCCAGAGTCTCGTGGAGCCCGTACGAGGTCGCACGCCGACCCGGTGCCACTCGCTCCGGGTGATAATCCCGGTCGAAGCGGCGAAAGCGTACCAGAGCTTGAGCTTGTGGTCGGGCGCGCGAGGCGCAAGTCGCTCTGGGCGCCTCTGCGAGGTCCGCGCTCTGCCATGACTATCGCGACGCCGAGCTCGGCTCGCGCTATTATCCACTAGGCACTCGCGCGCTACGCATTGACTCAGTAACTTGCGGTACTATTCTCTCTGTATATCTATATAGAACTTCGGTGTTTGTATACCAATACAAAAAGCACGTGTAGCAGCAGCGCGACTCGTGTGTGTGTAATTTTCTCGAGTAAAGTAAAAAAAAGTTAAAAATGGCAGACAAGAGCGAGCAGGCAGCGAGCAGCGGTGGCGCGGCCCCGGCCACTGTGGGCCCCACCAAGAAGACGGGCCCGAGCAAGTCCGCCAAGCCCAAGAAGCCGCGCAGCAAGCCCAGCCATCCGCGCACCTCCGACATGGTCAACGCGGCCATCAAGGCCCTGAAGGAGCGCAGCGGCTCCAGCCTCCAGGCCATCAAGAAGTACATCGCGGCGAGCTACAAGGTCGACGCCGAGAAGCTGTCGCCCTTCATCAAGAAGTACCTCAAGTCCGCGGTGGTGGCCAAGCAGCTGGTCCAGGTCAAGGGCAAGGGAGCCTCGGGCTCGTTCAAGCTTTCAGCCGCGGGTGTCGAGGCCAAGAAGAAGGTGAGCCCGAAGAAGAAGAAGCCAGCCGCGTCGGCGGTCAAGAAGTCGCCGGCCAAGAAGAAGCCAGCGGCCAAGAAGCCCGCCGCGAAGAAACCGGCTGCCAAAAAACCAGCCGCGGCCAAGAAACCGGTCGCTGCCTCGTCGACAACGGCAGCCCCGGCTGGAGCCAGCAGCTCGGCGGTGGTTAAAAAACCAGCGGCAGCCAAGAAGAGCGTGAAGCAGCTGACGAAGAAGCCCAAGGCAGCGAAGAAGCCGGCGGCGGCCAAGAAGCCAGCGGCAGCGAAAAAACCCAAATCGGCGGCGGCTGCGAAGAAGCCCAAGGTGGCCAAGCCCAAGAAGGCGCCGGCGGCCAAGAAACCAGCGGCACCCAAGAAGAAGTAAATCTTTCGAGGATGAAGATTCGAGGATAGGAGTAGGTGCGGTTCCTTTTCAACTGAGTGTGGGCAACGTAATTCTATGAGTGACGATTAGAATTGCCTATAATATACATATATCTATACATATTATTATTATTATTATTATTATTATCATTATAAAGTGTATACGTGTGCGAGAAACGAACGAGCGAGTGAGTGAGAGAGACGAATGACCCGCGCGAGCGAATGGACGAGTAGTTATATACATTATTAGGATTATTATTACATCGATAATAGACATTTATGATTTTCTCGATTTTTATCTCTATATTCTTCTTTTGCGTCAAAGGCCCTTGTCAGGGCCAGCCCATTGAGTATACATATATATTATAAACGAAATATATATTATTAATATNATGTTTCGCGAGATTCCATATGTGACAAATACCCACGACACACAGACACACAGACACACGCAAACCATCGTTATATATGTATCGCATGTACATTAAGACTCGAATGATGATGTTATAATTCATTTATATATTACTATTATTATGATTTATAATTACTATTGTCGCCTTAAGCTACCACCTGTACATTGTTGTTTTGCGTTTGTAACGATCCAAAAAAAAAAAAAACATTAATTCATTATTCTTTTCTTCTTTGTTTTGCGAAAATATTTTAGACTTAGCCATTAATTAAGTTGTACATATTATACACACACATACACGCGGATATTGTCTTAGACAGGAAGAAAATAAGGAGATGTTAATCGTATTACTTTATAATTATTATTATACTTTATTAAAAAAATTGTGAATAAATATGATTTTTGATAAGTATATCGATATAAAAAAGAAAAGCAACGAGTTGAATCAATTGATCTTATAACCTTCTCACTATACCCGATACACGTCGATTCATTTTTGTTCGAGTATTATTTATCATTACTTTATCCGGAAATTCAAGAGTCAAAATTATCCAATAAAAAATCGTCGTAGTCGTCGTCATGTACAGCGGCCGGGTTCTCGTGGGCTTCTGGTTCAACAAGCTGCAGCTCGAATCGGTAAGTATATCCGAATCGCCGCCCCGGGTATGAGCGGATGACAAAATAAAAAAAAAAAAAAAACTTAATTGCGCGTGAAACGGAGCATGAAAAAGAGTGTCCCCAGCATCGATCGTCGATCGTCGATCCATAACCGCAAAAACTAATTTGACAAAATCCATAATTGCTCATCATTTTTTTTCTTCTCTTGACATAATGTCGGTCGTCGGTCGTCGAGATCTGCGTTACAAACAACGGAATCGAATGAATAATTTTATTATTAAATATCGTTTAAAGCTCGAGAGCTGCTGCTGCGGCGCTGCACACAAACACACACCGAGCGCATAATACAGAGAATGCACAGTCGCGTCTATTAATAAATCGGAAATATTTCGCGCGTTTCGTGGGAGGAGAGAGAGAGAGCACGTCGACGATTATAGTCGTGTATATAGTCAATTCGAATCGGCATCGGAGTAGGGATCATTATCGTGAAAAAATGAAAAAGAAAAAAAATTTAACGAGAACGAGGGAAAGAAAAGTTTTTGCCATTGAAAATTACCTTCTACGTAACTCTGTATACGCGTATATACATTTCGAGTCGCGCGCGCGTCACGCATTTTTGTAATCGACTTCGCGACGATAGCAACGGAAAAAGCGGGTAGTAGTAGTTTTATAAAGCGATTATTGTCCAAAAAAAAAGCAGGAAAAAAAAAATTGGGTCGTTCGGGGATACGCATCGTAGTAACGCGCGACTACGCCATACAGTGGACTTTATATACATATTGAATTATCTGAGGGGCCAATGGCGTTATCATCCATTGGATTTTCCCTATCGATTATAAATCGGGCGCGCAATTTAGGTGTATATAATACACACGCGCGCATACAGCGGGAAGCGAAAGTGGGTCAAACGTCTGTTTATTGTAGCACACACACACACACACGTACATTACATACACTCGTACATCGCGAGTCGCTTCAACTATTTCTAGATGCGGCGCATTCGGACTCGCTGTGTGTCTACACGCCCGCTGGATCCTTTTATAATATAATTTAAACAGCGCGACGACGACGACGACGACGACTCGTATACAGCCCTCGAGCGTATGCATCTACTGCACTGCACGTGTCTACGTTGCAAAGTTCAAGGCCGCGCGCCGAGCTTCGTTTTAAATTAAAGCGACGCGCGCATTTATTATTACAACAAAAAGAAAAATGTATATGTATACGCGTGTGTATGTACTACGCGTCCACGTGTCGCGGCGGCGATTGGGAATTCTAAAATGTGTAACAGACCTGTTACGAGGATATAAATTTTTTTTCTTTTACGGTGCCTAATTTTTTCCCATGGCCGATAGTTTTATCTCTGTGTGTATACATAACGGCGAATAAAGCGATATTCGCGCGGCGGGTAAAAAAACTTTCACTCGCGCCCGCGAGGCACATTGCGCAATCTACGTAATATAATTATTATAATTCCGCGCTCGGGGAGAAAGAGAGTAACAACGATAAAAATCGATCGAGAGCGACGATAATTTTTTTTTTATTTGTCCGTTGTTGTAAAAATCAATGTTGCAGGAGCAGCGCGAGCTCGAGAAGAAGCGCTTGGAGTCGGGCCAGCTGCCGGAGCAGATCAGGCGGCGTCTCGTGGCGGCCTTCGGTCGTGCTCTGCGTTTCACGGAGTCGCCCGCGAGCCACTGCGACCGGCCGATCCGCTACGGGGACGGCCTGCAGCTGCACAGTCCCGAGTCGCCCGACGTCTCGGACTCGCTCGCCGCGGATTTCGGCTGCCCGGAGGAGGACCCCCAGGCTCGGGGACCGTCACGCCTCGGCCTCGTCGTCTCGGCCACCGTGTCCCAGTCCGACTGCGACTCGGGCCAAGTGCGCGGCATCCGAGACGGTTGCGGCGTGGCCTGTGCGCCGATCGGCGGCCAGCCCTGCAGCGTCAACAACAGCTTCGTCTGCGTCAAGGCCAACCGCAAGGACTCGAGGGACGAGGAGCTGCTGACCTACGGCACCGAGGTGTTCTTCGCTCTGGCCTGGGTGGTGGGTGCAGCGGGTAAGGCTCCGCTGTACCTGAGGATGGAGACGCCGCTGCTCGACGGCCAGTACGTGGCCAACGATCACTATCCGTTGAGGCTGAGCTCGAGCCCCGACGGCTACGCCAAGTGGCGCGTCCTGCACTGGGACAGGTCGCGCAGATTCGAGACCGAGGCCTCGCCCGTGCTGCCCTGCGTCAGGTTCGTTCGATCGAAGGAGAGAGAGAGAAAAAAAAAGAAATTTATATGACGGACGAAGTCGATGAATTTTGCAGAATCGTCGTTCAGCACGTGATGACGGGCCAGTGTCTGGCCTGCGAGCGATACCACTGGCATCGGAGTCTGCTCGGCTACGAGGCCGGCCTCTCGGTGCACACGTACAGCGACGCGCAGCGCAACGAGACAGCCGAGTGCGTCTGGAATCTGCTGCCGCTCGGGCCCAGCCAAAATCTCGAGCTCGAAGGTGACGACGATAACAACGATGGTAACGAGTCGACGAGCTGCTGCTGCGGTTGCGAAAATCGATGATTAGGGTAGTAGCGGAGTTATTCGTGCTATTTGGACAGAAAAAAATGAATGAATGAACGAGAAAGAGAGGAAATGTATAATTGTGACATACTTATTATGAGTTATAAAGACACTCGAGAGAAGTAAACATTGCGAAAGACCGTGCGTGTGTGTATTTTTGTGATGAGTTTTATTTTTAGACAAAATAAGTAAAAACAGATTTATAAATGTATGCATTATATATTAGGTACGGCAAAAATACTATTTTTACATATTCTCGTACAAAAGCGAGTTGATACACTTCGTTTTGTCTCTCTCTCCCTTCTCGAGTGCGCGCACACAATTCAACTGGGCTCGATACACTCGATTATAAACTTTTCTTTTACTTTTTTTTTTTAAATCAACTTTATAAACAGAAAAAAAAACTAAAAATTCTAACACAAAAACTTATTTATGGCTCCTCCCACCCTCTGGCGTTGCCGAAAAAGGGTACGAGAGTTAACAGACTAAATGAAAGAGTAAAGAAGTCAATTTTTATACATAAATATAATACAAGTACGTTTTAAACATCGAATACTTTCTCTCTTTTCTCTCATGCAGACGAGACGATACAAGACGTACAAATTTCACCTAGGTGTATAGATGATAATAAAGAACGAACGAAAAAAAAAGATCTAAATGTTTGAATAAACCATTTCATCGTCGACTGTGTTCATTTTTAAAATATACCCTAGCTATCTCTGAGCCCTGAAAATAGAGCTCTGCGAGTGGAAAAGTATATATATTTAAATTTCATCGAGGCACACGTTTACTCGTCAAAGTGCACCGGCTCAAATTTTTCCGAACGTCTCTTCTTCTTTTTTTTCTTCTTTTTGCGGCTCGCGTCGCTGAACACGTAGCTGCCGCCGCTGTCGTTTTTATCCTCAACTTTGAACGACTTATGTAACTTCACTTTGTTGTCCTCGCCGTCGCTGCTCGACGATTGATAAAATTTTTTCACGGGAGAAAGTTGGTTCTCGCTCAAATCCATTTTTGAGGTGTCCGTGTCGTCGGAGACTGCATAATTGCCACAGATGTTGAGAATTTCAGCCATAATTTGACCCTGATTCAGTGGGTTTTTCGGCTCCGATCCTTTTTTCTTCCTTTTTGGCGCAGAAACGACAGCTTCGGCTTCTTTTTTCTTCTTTTTTGTCTCTTTCGGAGCTGTTTCAGCCTCGTTTTCAGCTTTGCGCTTTTTAGAGGCTTTTTTCGATGGTTGTTCAACTTCAGTGACTTCATTTTCAGTTACCGCTTCGACAAAGTTTTTCTTTTTCTTACTAACTTTGGGCTTGTCTTGCAAAGGAACTTCTATACTTTCTTCTATTGTTTCAGCTTCTACAAGCTTTTTATTTTTTTTACTTTTTTTTGGCTTTTTATTCATTGAAACTTCGTCATTTTCTTCGTTGATTTCCTCGTTATCAGTTTGCTTTTTCTTTTTCTTACTAATTTTTGGATTTTCATCTAATATTTCTTCTTTAGTTTCATCTTTTATCTCACCGTTTTCCACAAGCTCTTTCTCCTTCTTTCTCTTTTTCTTTTTCTTCTTAACCGACGTATCTTCTGTATTATCTTCTACGATTTCAACTTTTTTAATGTCATCTTTTACTTTTGTCTCATTTTTCGCTGATATTTTTTCGCTGAAACTAGCAAGCTTTTCATCAAACTTTTGTGACGTAGAAGTTTCGTCTCCGCTTGAAATGTCTTTCGTCTTTATTTTCGTTTCCTTAATTTTCATTTCCTTCGTCTTCGTTTCCTTTATTTTCTTTTGATGTTTTTTGGGACTCTTCAGTGGTCGTATTAAGGCAGGTTTACGAATGTCATTGTCAGTATCAGAAGTCAATTCATCAAGATTACATACAGCATTATGCGTAGGCTTTTCAACCTTATCGTCATCAGAATCCGAATTTGATGCTTCCAAACTTTTATTTTCAGTAGCTTTTAATTTTTTTTTATTAACTACTGGAAATGAGAACATGGTATTTTTGCTAAGATTCAGACTGGAATTCCGATTTTCATCTGAATCTGAGCTAGAGTCATTGAACTTGAGATCTTCATGAACTATTACTGGTTTTGACGGGGAAGAGATTTGTGAAGCAGAAAGTACACTTTTATTAGTAACTTTTTTGCTTTCAGTATTTACTTTAACCCGTTTGAACTCTTCGAATTCGGAATCTGATTTTGTAGTAAATTCTGATTTTTCAATAAGCGGTTTCTTAGCTGCTACTGCTTCAGGAGCCGCAGATGATTTTCTCTTAAGAGCTGCAGCTTTCTTTTTTGAATTTTCTTTTGTAGCTGGTAATTCTGCTGGTGTTTTCTTTTTCTCTGCAGATTTCGTCAAATTAGAATTTTCTTCACTTACGTTATCGTTTTTAACAGTTTTTTTGGGAGATTTTATTTTAGCTGGAGCTTTTGTTGATTCAGAATTTTCTTCTTTCACAATCTCATTCTTTTTAGGTTTTGCAGGTGCTTGTTTCTTGGCTGGAGTTTTCTTCAATTCAGAATTTTCTTCACTTGTGTTCTCAGCCTTTTTAGGTTTTGCCGGTGCTTTTTTCTTAACTGGAGTTTTCTGTAATTCAGAATTTTCTTCGTTTACGCCATCATTCTTAGAAACTTTTATGGGAGATTTTACCTCTGCTGGAACTTTAGTTGAATCAGAATTATCTTCTTTTACACTATCGTTCCTTATAACTTTTATGGGCGATTTTATATCAACCTGAGCTTCTGGTAATTCAGAATTTTCTTCTTTCACGATCTCATTCTTTTTAGATTTAGCAGGTGCTTTTTTCTTAGTTGGAGTTTTCTTCACTTCAGCATTTTCTTCACCCGCGTTTTCACTTTTAGGTTTTGCAGGTGCTTTTTTCTTAGCTGGAGCTTTCTTCACTTCGGCATTTTCTTCACCCGCGTTTTCATTATTTTTGGGTTTTGCAGGTGCTTTTTTCTTAGCTGGAGTTTTCTTCACTTCAGTATTTTCTTCACCCACGAGTTCATTATTTTTGGGTTTTGCAGGTGCTTTTTTCTTAGCTGGTGTTTTCTTCACTTCGGTATTTTCTTCACCCGCGTTTTCATTATTTTTAGGTTTTGCAGGTGCTTTTTTCTTAGCTGGAGTTTTCTTCAGTTCAGAACTTTCTTCAGTTTTACTTTCGTTATTTTTTACAGGCGTTTTAGTTAGTTCAGAAACTGCGTCAGTTTTATTTTCGTCCTTTTTCGGTGATTTTTTCGGTGTCTTTTTTGGGGTCTGTTTGACACTTTCATTACTTGGATTGCTACCATTCATTAATATACTCGTGTCTACAGAAGTCTCGAGGTCTGCCTTCGAATCATTGAATTCAACTGTTTGATCCAAATCAGAGTGAAGCTTTTTTCTGGTTGCAGTAACGAATGCACATGGCCGAATATTAACTAGAAAAGTATAGTCATAATGTTAGTATTTTATTCGCACTAAAAAATTTAAATATCGTGCTTTTACTCACCCATTTTGTAAGAGTCAGATTTATCATTTTTTTTAAATACGCATGACAGCGTGGGTAATTTCTGCTTTTGTTGAGCTACATACTTATTATCACCAATTGACAAAGTCCCCCTTATAATATGCAATTTTTGACCAACTAAATTCGTATTGAATGCCTGTGAATACATAACAATTGATGAAGTTAAATACGTCCGTCATAAATTTGTAAAAGAAACTTACATTTTTAGGTAAATTGACAACGAATATTTCTTCATCTGATGATATATCATCCTGAGCAAATGTTGTTGTAAATGATTTTTCTTGTAAATGATCCATCTCAACGAGCTGAGAAATCTGAAATTCAAACAATTAATTGATTAATGTATTAAATCAATTAATCAATGCAATAAAAAAAAAAAGCTTGAGCTCTTGACATACCTCCACTGGTTTCTCTTTTGGCTTTTCTTTTGGCTTGGCCTTTGGCTTTGCTTTTGGCTTTTCTTTCGGTTTCTCTTTGGACGGTTCCTTGGGCTTTTCGTTTACCTCTTCAACTACGATTGAATCAGCTTGTAGTATCTGTTCTTTCTGCTCTGAATTTTCTTCCAAATGAGATTGATCGTTATCTATGCTTGCTTGTTGAATCGCTTGTTCCTCTGTACTTTGTTTATTTTCATTGGAATCGATCTGTGAAAGGCCCATGAAAATATCTTGAGACATGGCTTGATTTTCGTTATCTTCGATCGTACGCACGAGCGACTTGCGTGCAGATTCCGAATCTGACTCTTCGCTCGAAGAAGATGTGAAGTGCGTCGGAACTTGACCCTTTGATTTTTTCGGTGGCTTGACATCGATGCCCTCTTTGCTGTCCAACTGAAAATCGTCCGAAACGCTCTTTTTCACTTCCACTTTTGGCTTCTTCGGGGAAAGATTTGGAGCTGATTTTTCCTGACTTTTACTATCATGCATGGATAATCTTATCTTTGCTATTTCTTTATCAGAATCTTCAGACTCAGAAGTCTGCATTAGAGAATCCATAGGATTACTGATTTTTCTTTCATTTTTCGAATCATTTCTAGACTTACTTATAGGACTTGTCTTGGCAGTGTTTTGACTGTGCACAGAAGACTTCATCTCCTCCAATATAGCATCGGAATCTTCAGAGTCTGCTTTGGTAATCAATTCAGAGTGAGTTGAAGATTTCATTTTTTCCAACTCTTTTTCAGAATCTTCAGAACTAGAACTGGAAACTTTTGGTTTCTGAGTCAAAGGTGGTGATTTTCTATTGATGTTTTGCTTGGAATTTTTTGAATCGCTGTCGGAGCCTTTTTTGGTGAAGGACTGAGAAAGAGCTGATGATTTAATTTTCTCCAACTCTTTGTCTGAATCTTCAGAACTAGAACTAGAAACTTTTGGTTTCTGAGTCAAAGGTGGTGATTTTCTATTGATGTTTTGCTTAGGATTTTTTAAATCACTGACAGAGCCCTGTTTGGCGGAGAATTGAGAAAGTAATGATGATTTCATTTTTTCCAGCTCTTTTTCAGAATCTTCAGAACTAGAACTGGAAACTTTTGGTTTCTGAGTCAAAGGTTGAGATTTTCTATTGATGTTTTGCTTAGAATTTTTTGAATCACTGTCGGAGCCTTTTTTAGTGTAAAACTGAGAGAGAGCTGCTGATTTCATTTTCTCCAATTCTTTTTCAGAATCCTCAGAACTAGAACTGGAAACTTTTGGTTTTTGAGTCAAAGGTGGAGATTTTCTGTTGCTTGTTTGCTTTAAATTCTTTGAATTCGGAGAGCTTGCTCCGGTGATCAGTTGAGAGTAAGCTGATGACTTCATTTTTTCCAACTCCTTTTCGGAATCTTCAGAACTGGAACCGGATACTTTCGGTTTTTGAGTTAAAGGGGCAGATATTGTACTTTTTATTGGTTTCTTCGCCTCGAATTCCATTTCAGAATCATCTGAACTAGAATCATGTGATACCTTAGATTTTTTCGTCAGCGATAGAGAGATTTTCCTTTTTTTTCTTCTTTGCGTAGCACTGTCAGAATCTGAACTCAACGATTTTTTATCATTTTTCTTCTGTTTAGGCGATAATATTTTTTTCGATTCTTTTTCGGAATCTTCCGAATCAGAATCACTCGATACCTTTGATTTTTGTGCCAAAAGCAATGACTTTACATGAATGTTCGGTTTTGTGGGTGATTTTGCTTTTTTAAATTCTTTTTCGGAATCTTCGGAATCAGAATCACTCGTAGCCTTCGGTTTTTGAGTCAAATGCGATGGCTTTCCATACTTTTTAGGCGACTTACTTTTAGGGCTTATTTTGGTATTATTTTGACTATACTGAGAAGACTTCATGCTCTCCAATATTGCATCAGAATCTTCAGAGTCCGATTTTTCCTTCAAATTTTGATTTTTCTTAGCGCTCTTAGCTTCCGAATCACTCGAGGAATCCTTCTCTAATAAAGAAAGTATGGACGAGTTTGGTTTATCCAATTTCTTTTGTGTGTCATCAGAGTCCTTTTTGGGGAAGAATTGAGAGAGAGCTGCTGACTTCATTTTCTCCAATTCTTTGTCAGAATCCTCAGAACTAGAACTGGAAACTTTTGATTTTTGACTCAGAGGTGGAGATTTTCTATAGCTTTTTTGCTTGGAATTCTTTGAATCACTTGCAGAGCTCGCTTTTGTGGTCAATTGAGAGAAAGCTGATGCCCGCATTTTTGCCAATTCTTTTTCGGAATCTTCATCAGAATCAGAATCACTTGATACCTTTGGCTTTTGAGTATTTTTTTCTTTCATTTTCGTTTTAGAAGTACTGTCAGAATCAGAGCTATTTGCAGAATCACTCAATTCTTTTGGTTTTTGAGTGAGCGGAACAATTTGTTGAACGCTTTTTTGTAATTCAGTTTTTACATTAACTAATGAAAGTTTTTTACTGTTCATTTTATTGTCTTCAGAATGATCAGAGTCACTAGATTTGTTGGAATTTTCAGTAAATTGAAATCTCACTTTATTCTGATTTAATTTCAAACTTTGCCTACCTAAGTTTCCATTTTCATTTGACTTTCTACTTTTAAGAATAGAGTCATAAAGTTTGGGTTTTACAGCCGAAACATTTAAATTATTTTCCTGACTGTTATTAACTTCGTAAGACTTTTCATTTTCTTCTATGTCAGATAAACTAACAAAACCTTTTTTGTGACTTGAATCACCTCGGATTGTTACTTTAGATGTACTCAATTTATTATCCATTGCAGAACCATCGGTATCAGAATTATCATCTCCATTTAATAAAGCATCAAACTCATTTTGACATTCTTTTGATATTAATTGATCATCATTTATGTCGGAAACATCTGAATCAATTTGTTTTTGACCAGGTTGAATTCTTTCAGGGTCAGAATCACTGTCTAAATCTTGCTCCTTCTTTTCAGCAGATGTACTATATCTACCGCTATTAGCAAAATTATCATAATCATTACTAATAGAATTATTTTCTTGATCAGACGGTTTCTTTTCCAAAGATTTTCTACCATATGATAGTAGAGAATCCTCGGAACTTGAATCATTAGTTACACTCAACTTTATAGATGAATGATCTTTATCTTTAGATGAATTGTTAACATTTTTTTTATTATTTTTTGTATCAAAATCAGACTTTTCACTATCACTGTCAGAATTGAAATTTTTAAGTTTATCAACGTCATTTTTATTGTTTGATAACTTATTATTTTCTTTATAATTATCAGAGTCTACTTTCATCTGTTTAATTTTGCTGCTTTCAACTTTAAAATTGATATCTTCACTGGCACTTGGTTTTTGTTCACTTTTGTACTTTTTGTATTTAATGTGAGTATCTTGACTTGGTAAGATTATATCATCATCATCACTAGATTGTTCATTTTGGCCATCAAAAGATGCATTTCCATTTTGGGCAATTGATATAGGATCAATGTCACCATTTTTTAATGTAAGCATATTGTTTTTATTAATATTAAGTTCACTTTGAACTTTGATTTCCGGAGATTTCTGATAGTCATCGGTCATATTTTCATCTATTAATTGATCAGCACTTGCCAGTTCATTTGTTTTCAAATCTGTTACATCTATTGATTTTGCTTTGTTGCTTAATTTTTCTGTAACTTTTATTGAATTTGAAGAAGTATTATTGTCCTCAATGTCTGATTCTTGAGATAGCTTGTTTTCATTTGACGAACTTTCTTCTGAATGATCAGAATCTTTCATTATTCTCATTTTTTTAAGCTCTTCGTATTTTTTAATTAAGTACGGAGATCTTGGTTTTTTATCTGATGATTTACTTTTTTTCAATTTATCATTATTGGCTTGGTTGTCAGAAGAAGAATGAGAAATCTTGTGAGATATTTTGCTTTCTGCCCCACTTTTTAAACCATCATTAGGTAATATGAGTTTTTTATAAACTTTTGATTGAAATGGATTACAAATAATTTTGAATCTTGTTTGAAGTGTTTGATCTTCTATAATTTTAGGTGGTGATTTATGAGAGATTTCTGTGTTTTGATCTTTCAAACACTTTTCATTTTCTACAACTTTTACTTTTTCAACTATTTCTTTACTTTTTGCTACATTTCCTAATTTATCACTTTTTGTATCTTCTTCAATACCTGAATCTCCAGTTTGGCTAATCAAATTTTTAGGCTGTTGCTTATTTTTGATATTAGTTTTTTTGTTACTTTTTTCTTGAACAGTATCAGAAAAAATATTTGTACTGTGTCCTTGAATATCTGAAGGTGCAAAATCATTCCAAGTATCATCTACTACATCAAAATTATTCAGATCACCTTTATTTGTGGACTTTTGAACAGTTTTTTCATTTTGTTTGGGTAATTCTTTTTTCACAGTTTTTTGCTTACTATCTTTTGGTTTCAAGCTTTTCAATTTTTGAGAATTATTTAAGCATTCAGTAATTTTTAATTGTCCACTTGATTTTGATTTTTTTGGTGGTGGCTTAGGACGCACAGGTTCTTCAGTTGATACAGAACTGGAATTTGTTTGTTGCACACCTGTATTAGAAAGTGTTGAACTCTGCTCAGAAAATGAGTTTTTTTTGTGCTTTTTCAGCGTGTAGTTCCAAACAAAACAATCTTTGGTTACAAGTATATCGCTTATTTTTGTACAATTACTATCCATCGTGGAATTGAACAATGCTTCATCGGCACCAATGTCACCATCCATTTCAACTGCAAAATCTTCGTATTGACAATTTACACTAGTCTTCATTGCCTTGTAATCGTTGTAATTTCTGTAACATCTTAATCTGGTCGATAAATGATCATTGGCTGCCTGAGTTCTTTTCTGAAGAGTTCCTACTTTGAGTTCCGGATATTCGTCGTCCAATCCTTCTTCTTCAATCCGATTATGAATGAAAGTCCAATCTATAGCTTGATCTTCCTGATCGTCCATTTTTTCCTTTTTACAACATAAGAGTCACGAGACAATCAAAAGCCTTGTATCGCAGTAACGTTACGAACTCGAGCTATCTGCAAAAAAAAGAATTTCATGAGCAATTTTCAAACATCACGTATGCGCAAAGATCGCAGTTGTCTCTTAACCTCTCTTCTCATCCTATCGCGTGCACTGATAGTATCGCGAGCAATAACAGCACCTTGAAAATAATCGAAACGAGCCCCGACGCTGGATAATCGCGCAACAAGTTCGTCGAGTGGACGAGCCGCAATTCTTCAATCGACTTTACGCACTTTTGGCTGCAGGATGTACCACTTATTTAGACTGTCAAATGCGTTGCAGTGTACACACACTAACTACGAAAAAGTAGTGTAGCCAGCCGATGCGGTATTTACGCGCTTCGTGCGGCACCACGTGCGTGTCTCTGCACCAAGTGGCCGTATTTACATGTTATATACGAAGGTCCATTGTGTGTTTAATGTAGGTAATAGAGAACGCGCGAGAGTTCGATGATAATGATGGATGAAGGGTTGATATCACGATTCACAGATATTCAATTTAACGTTAATTTATTTCTTCAATAATTATGTAGTTTTAACGAAACAAAAAAATTTTTTCTCATTGTCGTTGATTCATACGCTTTCAATACTGCATAGAGATTGCTTTCTTTTTTTTGAACTGTCACAAAAGAAAAAAAATACATAAAAAAATCCTCGATTACAAAAATCATTCCAAACACTTCACGTATCACAAAAACTTCAATTAACAATAATTCATACTGTCACAAAGTATCTGTTCCAAACAAATCATATCAATTATATATTCTAATATATCGACTAAAATTAAACATAATTTTCAAACACTTATCGTATGCATCTTTTGTGCGCTAGAATAAAAAAAAAAACATAAAAACAAATTACATTGACATAATAGGAATCGAGAAACTACATATAGGACTAGAAATGACATAAATAAATTAGGCTTTTTTCTTCGAAGAAGCGCCGCTGCTGGCTACCTTCTTTTTCGAGGCAGGTTCCGCGCTGGCAGCAGCAGCGGTCCTCTTCTTCTTGGCTGGCACGGCGTCGTCCTCTTTGCTGCGCACCATCTTGTGCTTCAACGCTATCTTGGGTTTCGCCGGGGGGGCGCCGTTCTCCTTGGCCTCCTTCTTCTTCTCCTCCTTCTTCTTGGTCTTCAGCAAGTCCTTCTTCATGTCGGGGCTGAGCTTCCAGTGGCTGTTGGCGCTCATGCCCGTGCCGGCCACCTGGACCAGCCAACCGTCGTCGGTGGCCTTCTTCAAGAGCTTGCCGATCAGCAGCTTGCGCTGGGCCGTGATCTCGTAATTCTTGTCGCAATAGTTCTTGATGGCTTGCGAGGTCGATCCCTTGCGATCGTTCAAGGTGCTGATGGCTTGGATGATCATGTCCTTGGTCGTGAGACTCTTTGCCGAAACCTGAAACAACGATGCGATTCATCGGTTTAGTTTTTGAAAAAAAACAAAAAAAATTACATTCTACGTAGAATCGCGTCAAACCAGTGCGTTCGGGCTCGCGCGTGATTCGGGCTAATGACTCGGCCCCGTGATTTCCGAGAAATCAGCGACACGAAAACAATAATACCACGGGCGCCTCGAGTACATATACACACTTCGTAACGGGCACCAACGCCGTACGAGCAACGCAATTTGATATTTGGCCGAGTGATCAACCATTATCATTGTCATTTTCGTAGCGAGAGGCATATGGTTATTAATTTTCGAAAACGCCTGATCTCGACGTCAAAGATCTCCCTTGGCAACCGCGCGCAGCGAGATAAAAAAAATGTCACGTACGCGCGCGCCATCGCGATATTTTCATTAAAAGATTTAGTTCAGAGAGAGAGAGAGAGAGAAAATAGACAAAAACATTTCTATAGAGGCTCACCTCGGACATCTTGGCTGCGGGTTCTTTATTCGCGACTCGGGCGATCTTTCGTGGCTTGCTCGACGATGCAGCGGCTGCGGCCTCGGTGGTGGACGTCGTAGCCTTCCTCTTGAGCGCTGCCGATTCTTTGGCTGTTGCGCCGGAACTGCCGCCACTAGTAGCTGTAGCTGTAGCAGCAGCGCGGCTTTTTGTTACTTTTGACGTAGCTGTATTATTGGACGCAGCTGTAGCGGCTGGATCCTTTTTCGCGCGACTGGTACTCTTGCCGGTGGTGTTGGTCGTCTGCTTGCGAGGTTTACTCGACGACGATTGCTTAGCGACGACGGCTTTCTTCTCTGCTGATTGTTTCTTCTTACTGTTGGTCTTTTTTTCAACGACTTCTTCTACCGGCTCTTCTTCTTCGTCGTCCTCATCTTCCTCGTCTTTTTCGTCGTCCTTTTCGTCGTCGTCACGATCGAACCTCACCCCTTTCGCGACTTTATCACTGACTTCGGAATCCGAATTTGTACCCGACGCGTGCGAATCTGCGTCCATGCTGTCGTCCTTCTCCTCGTCATCCTCTTTATCCTCTTGACTGTCGGACGAATTTTTCTTGATTTCCATGGTGAGACGCGGATCGGGTTTCGGCTGCACCACCTCGTCTTCCACCTCGTCGCTCGAGACCTCGTCCGCTACCTCCGCGCTTTCCTCCCCGCTGAAGACCTCGTCTTCCATCGAGTCGTCGGACTGGGACATGATGCCGACGGCGTCGTCGTCTTGGTTTTCTTCGTGCGACGACGACGACGACGTCTCCGACTCTTCCGAGGTCATGCCCCCGATAACGGGGTTCTTCTCCTCCTCGCGAGGAGCGATTTGTGCTCGTTTACCTTTTCTGTGCATTCCGAGCTATTCTGGAGTCGAATTACGAATGATCGAGCGAGAAATTTTTCAACGCTGTGTATAGGGCTTACACACAGGTTCCACGCGCGAGATTGGAAATACGACTCCCCCTCCACGAGGATTTTGCAGAAATCGGAGAGGTGAAAATTCGTCAAATTTTATACACATGTACGGTACACGCGTTATCAATGCGTGCGTTATTACCTGTTGCGCGAGGCTTTTGAATTCTGCGCCTAGCGGAGACGCGCGAGGCGGGAAATGAGAAACGAAGTCGTTGAATAGTTCAATATCGTTATTTTTTTATTAATACATTTTATCACTGGACAATTTTATACAAATAGAGTATTCAAAGATCATTCAAACTTTACATTGTCATCTTTGCAGAGGATGAAGCAAGTATATTTTTACAAAAATAGTTTCGATACTGCTTCAGCAATTTTACAATTGATAATTTTAAATGCATTGGAAATACGATCAAATCCACAAAGCAGCAATAAATCTGGTATGAAATGCTAAATAATACGAAACGTTAGGACGTAAAATGGAAATTATTTACAGTTGCAATGGTACTTACATGTTTTATAATACATTATATTATTAATAACAAGTTCATACATTTATCAGCTTAAAAAATAATGAATATACTATCAGTAGATTAGTAAAAATGATATATGGCGATGTTAATAAAAGTTATATGAATATATACACGAGAATGTAAATATTTTGTGGATTTGGTCATAAGATGCAGTTTCAAACTTAATGGTCATTTACTACTAATCCTAAAGATTACATACAATATCATAACTTTTTTTAACAATTTTTCCATAATAATATCACTTAATATGAGTGGGATGAGTTATTGAATTCAACTTGCGTGAAATCTTGATACTTAAAAATAATTGATGGATCGTAAATACTTCCGAGTCTCATACAAATCTTTTCAGATTCTCAATCTTACATATCAATTATGTAAACGTTACTTAAAAATTAATGTGTATGCATTTATCACATTTATAAAGAGCAAAACATAATGTTTATGAAACATTATCAGTTGTATCACTGCCACTGGTCGTATTGGACGTGGATAAATTCCTAGTCATCAGCGGTAATTCAAAATGCCAATCAGCACTGGTATTAGCATCGGTACTTTGACTAGTTAGAACCTGACTTTTATTAACAAGTGGAGGTCGGGCTCTGATGCCAAGAGTCGTCGGACGTCTCTCCGGATTAGAATCGAGCATCAATTTTAATAATTTATACTGAAACAAACGATTATCAATATATCATCAAAGAATGAAACAAGATAAAGCTTATACTTGATTCAAATTGAGTATTTTCTTATTAAAAAAATGAATTTTACCTCTTCTGGATACTTGGTGTCAAAACCATCAGGATAAGTTGATTTTCTCAAATTTGACAAAGCAACAACTCTTTCCATTTCCGTATCGAAGGGTATCAGCAATTCAAACAATATTATTCCAAGTGAGTAAATATCAACTTTATAATTGTAATGGTCTCCATTCATCTGCTCCGGAGACATGTATAAGGTTGTTCCTACTTGAGCAGTGTGCTTTTTGAAAATTTTTAATTCACCCGTTGATGTGTTAGATTGTGTTTGATCGGCACCGATGCCCTCCATCATCGCAGTTACCAGCCCAAAATCGCCAATTTTTATTTTATCGTTGAGGGCAAAGAAAATGTTTGAGGGCTAAAATATAATTGTTTTTTATTATAATTGCATGTGTAAATTTGAATATTAAATTTTAAGTAAAAAAATTTACTTTTAAATCACGGTGTATTAATCCTTGAAGATGAACGTACTCAACGGCATCGATAATTTGTAAAAACATATTCAATACTTGAGCAATATTACGTGTTTTATTTGCTTTCAACCACTCTCTGAGACTTAGTCTTTGGCACAGTTGCATCTGTATATAGAGGAACATTTTTGGATTTGATTTATAACTATCCTTTCGTTTTCTTAAATTTACGTTCAATTGTGATTTTCGCTCAGATAATGATGACTTTTTAGATTTAGAATTTTCGAAAAATATTGATTCCTCTGTAGCTTCAGATTTTCCATCGTGAGATTCTGCAAAAACGATTGAATCGCTATATCCTGATTTACTTCTTTTTGATTCCGAATCCTTACCGGCTGAATTAGCAAAAACTATAGATTCACTGTTTTCTGATTTATTTGACATTGAAATCGAATCATCATCACCAGAATTTCTAAAAACGATTGATTGTTCGGAATCTTCTGGATCACCTATTGTTGATTCCGATTTATGTCCTGTAGAATTTTGAAATGCAATAGATTCATCAGAATTTAGTGGATCATTTATTGTTGACTCTGATTTGTGACCAATAGAATTTTGAAATACAACGGATTCGTCGGAATCATCTAGATCATTAGTGTTTGACTCCCATTTGTGACCAATGGAATCTTCAAAAACGACTGATTCGGAATCTTCTGATTCTTCACTTTCTGCTTCCGTTTTTTCTCTCTCATTTTCTCCACCCTTTTTCACAATGTTTTTACGTTTATTATCAGATCGAGGAGAAGTATTTACGTAAGCGTTCATGTCGAGTGCCTCCCAAGCACTATCCACTGAAACTGTATCACTTGATAATGCGTCGATATTTTGCGACGAGTCAACCGCAGTCGAATCTGCAGTAATATCCGAAGCAGTAAAGTCATTTTTCTTACACCATTCTCTATCATGATCTTCTACCCATTTTGGTGGAGGGCACTCAAGCCAAGAATTGAAATAACGAACTATGTTGTGATGTTCGAGCTTTGCCAAAGCTTTAACTTCGCGCATAACGCGCTCTCTAGACGATTGACTAAAATCAAGTTATCAGTTTAGTATTTGTTATATTAATGGATATGAAAAAAGTTTTTCATGTATTACCTGTTTGGTAAAGCGATTCTTTTAATGGCATAATTACAATCGTCTATTTTATTTTTAGCTTCGAAAACAACACCATAACCACCCTTGCCAAGGCAGGCAACTGGTTGATAATCTGTCAAATAACGAGATTGAAAATTTTCACTGTCTTCGCTCACAGATTTTCGAGGTTGTTCCGTTGAATTTACTACGTGAAATTCATAAGAGAAAGGCTAAAAAAAGAATATTGAACGAATTTAATTGAAGAACCTTGAAAACACAAATAAATATAAAATCTCATATTTACCGGTGGCACAGCATTTTTTGTTTCTTTCTCATTTAAATATTTGTGCGTTATGTAATAGTTAAGTAAAAGTGCAGACGTAATGGAAATAATAGCAATTTCTCTCCTGTAAAAATTATTAACAAAAATTATTTATTAATTAATTAGGGGATAATGTGTAAAGTAAAAACTTACCACCAATACCATAAAGAAACTATTATAACTTGGACTTGAGTATCATCAATTTCTTCATCAATAAGTGAAGGTTTTCTGGCAGGCCTAATTATGCGTTCTGTTTTATTGAATTTATTATCCTTTGCAAAAGGGATTTCTTTTCTGGGATATAAATAATATCCATTTCCTAAAAATTAATATTAATGAGATCATAAAAATGAATATACAAAATGTTTCATTCTTTTAGTTTACCATTCACATATTCCGTGTTATATAGAACGGATAATGCAGTTGTACTATCAACATCATTTGGCTTTTTATATACAATATTCTTCCAACTTCCGTCCTTATCTAAAACTGGGTAAGGTCTCCAAGGGTATTTGACCAGTGATTTAGAAAAAGCGTCAAGATGTTCATTAATGTATGGGTTTTCTTGTATGTACAGTTGTTTGGCATACATGCCAATGTACAAGCCAGGGTTTGAAGTGTAATTTGGATCTAATACTGGGTTAGCAGGAACTGAATCAAATAGATTCAATTCCTTCAATTGAGTTAATTCACCGTTATCAATGACTTGATCTTCTTTCCACACCGATACAATTGGAGCATCAAACTGAAAACATAATAGTTGCAACATAATTCAAAATTAGAAATGGTTAAAAATGTTTCTTATTAGATTAAAAAGATGGAATTACCTTATATTCCCAAAGTTTAATTGTAGAATTTTTATCTTTATATGCAGTCAGTAGTCCATCTGGCACAACAGCTCTTAGATCAATTGTCAAGTTGAATGTACTACTCAGATTACAATTAGAATTAGATTTAGGAATAATACTTAAATCATGAAGTCCAACACTGAAATTCCATCTAAAAATTTAAATATAAAATTAAATATAAAATAAATTAATCTGCATTTAAAATTTTTTGAGTTATTTGTTAAAAAATGAAAAACCTTTCTATTCCTGTTTTTGGCTCTCCTGCTCTCACAATATGTTGATGTCGTTGGACAACAAGCACATCTTCATCTTCTTGTTTTTCTTCTTTATTATTTGCATCATTGCAACTTCTCATTATACATTCATAAATGACTTTACCTGTTGAACTGGAAATCCCTATATAATATTAAAATATAAAATATGATTATATTGGTTTTTAATTATCAATATAAACAGAATGACAAATTTACCATATGTTCTGGTTTCTTTGCCTCCAGAAAAAATCAAGTTATCGGAATATCTGTAAGATGATTTTAAAAGTTGATCCACTGTAACTGGAACTGCTTCCAAATTCTTTCCATCAAACTTATACAGTCCTCCATTTAATGAAGGGATCAGCCTAACCCATTGTCCATTACTGTTTAGCTGTATAAAATTGTTTAAAAATTAATAAGTTGACTCATGTTTGCTTAAAATTGTAATAACCATCAATGAACATACATCTCTTCTGTGAATACTGGAGGATAATAGTTCTTCATTCCAATCCAAGGACCAACGTTTTTCTCCATTTTTCGCTGCATCCAGCGCAGTGAGCTTTCCATCCAAAGTACTGATAAATATTAAGCTGTGAAAAAAATAAAAGTTATTAATTTTAATTTCGATAAATTTGGATCGATTTTAATGCGATTTTAAGTTTTAATTTGACGAAAAGTCGACGCGATTAAAATTTGACATGAATAACGATTTATCAGTAACGAAGAAACGATAACCGCAGGATAATACCAATCGCTATACGCTTCTATGCTTTACTGCGTGACAGTATACCTATATACAATCGTCTGTTCAAATCTAACCAACTGACTCGAGACACGTAATGTTTTCGATTTGACCGTATATATACATCCATGTTACTAAACAATTAACCTCCTAACGCACCATTTTACTTGTTTACCAGTCCTTTTTGCGATTTTAATGAAAAAAAAAAAAAAACAGAGATATCAAAGTGATCGCCGTGAATTCGAAAATACCGTTACGCAAAAAGCTGACGCAGTCTCGCTGAAAGTTACATGTGCATCGGGAGAAGATCGAGCCCCCCGCGCATCGCGATAAGCCACGAAGTCGTTTCAGAGCCAATTGCTAATCAATTTTAATCAATTTGGATCGTTTACCTTCTTGGATTTTCTGGAGTCTCGGGGACGACAGACGGCTGATCTTTGCAATGGGGCAATTGTTGAACGTCGCCGTTCGTAAGATTGACAGCTAGTAGCAACAACAGCGGTAGCAACATGGTACACGTTCGATTGTGGCACCTCGCGCGCACCTATTCTCGATATATTCTTTTTACTATCAAAAAAAAAAAGTGTGAACGACGATAAAAGTTATCGCACTGGCATAATTATTCCATATTTCGTCGATGGCACTTCGTTCATCGAGCGAACTTCGGTGTTTATCGTGCACTGCTCTATATCGAAGTATCGGAGAGCGATGACACGACGACGACGACGAGCCCACGAGTTGTTTTTATCGCATATGTAAATTATTGCTCATTCGTATCATCGGCAAGCGAACTCTTACTCGCTGCTCGTACATGTATTTAGCACGGACACAGGTTCGGACAGGAGTTATATATCTTTTACATGTGACGGTGTAGCAACTCGCGCGAGAGTTTCACTCACTGTTGGTTGTTGTCATTCGAATGTTGACGCGCATCGAGTGCGTTCCTTATCGACGATAAATTTCTTTTCTTTATGAATTAAAAGTCGATAACAAAAAAAAATTTAAAAAAGAACAACAAAGAAGCTGGAAGAACGGAGCACGAAGAGCCGAGCACATACGATACGCAGCCGCTCGCGAACAGATACGCACGACGAATACTGCATGGCGGCGGTCGCACGCCGCCTCCAGCTCCGATCGCATGTATATGTGCGTATGTATGCGTGCGTGTGTATGAGAATACATGTCCATCCGTGTGTTATTGTGTCGTCGAATGATCTTTGGGTGTTTGTGTCTGTATTAGGGACTGTTGTTTGCAAAGTCGTCTGGGGGCAGACATGCGCGAATAACAAGTACGAGCGGCGAGTTCGTAGAGAAATTTGAAATAGCAGAAAATTGCGAATAGTTTAAAAACGAAAACGATTAGAACAATTGTAATTCGCGAACACTTTTTCATTATATTTTTGACGACAACATCATTTGATATCATCAATAGATAAGACGAATGATGATCAGAGTAATATTAAAGATCAACGTATGCACAATTATAAATGAAACATGTTTAACTTCAACGTGACATACTTACTATCAATAAAATTGATAAGAAAAAAAACGAATTATTTTAAAAAATTTTTAACATTTTTTTTAAGTGTATTATATATTAAATGCATCACCACAGAGTATTTATACATTCACGATAAATTAACATCATTGTGAAAATAATTTTATTACACTTACTCTGCACACACAGTATAATATTTATTTTTAATTAGCTTCTAACGTACATAAAGCGATTCATACATGCAGCATAACTCATTGTTGTTTAAATATTCTATGATGTATTCACAACAGACATAAGGTAAACCTTGAGTTAATTGTTTTAAAGGGTTTAATGAAACTTTTTTTGCAAATTCTCGAACTAAACTCTTGTTAATATGCCCCTTTAAAATACTCGAGATTCCTTTAAAAGTTTCTTCAAATTGTTCAGAATTTATGACTGACTGATAGTCACAATTTTTCAATAGTAAGTATGTTTCATCTGGACTAGAAGTAAAAATTTGTAGAAGAGTTGTTTTTTTGCCAACCATAACTTTTTTGGCTTTCTTAATATATTTTTTAATATCTTTTGTCTTTAAGATATCGTCATATAAATAATTCTTGGAATCTAAACTTTTCAAAATACTTAACAAATTTTCATATGTTTTTTCATCCTTATAAATCATTCCATACTCTGCCAAGTACATGTAATTAAAAATTGTATCCAATTCATATTTATGTGTTTGCTTACTTTTAATGTAGTTGCTAATATCAAGAGTAAATCCTGAAAAAAATTAATTTATGTTCATTAGCATACATTAGAAGAGCAATTATATTATACTTTGTATGATGTGTTATGGTAGTCACTGCCTTTAAGGTAGTGATACATTTTCAAAAATTGTTTGGCATATATTATTATTATAAATTAAGAAAAAAATTGTTTACAATCATCATCTTTTATAATTAAATCAAAATAAAAGAAAAAATTAACTGATAAAATACTAGGTTGTTGCTATGCATATACATATTAAGATGTACTACAATAAAGTTATCATACATTTTTAAAAATAAATTATTCAAAATTGAGTTTGAATTAAGTTTGTATCTATATTAAGATATGTGATTAAAATTTTTGATAAAGTTCTCACCTGTTTCCAGAGCTTTTCTTAATGCAGATGACTGTATAGGCACATAGTATCCTATTAAAAATTTGAATACTGATAAAAAATGATCATTTGTCATTTCAAAGCCCTTATTTTCTAAAATATCAATTATGGCAAGAATATTTTGAGTCATCATTAAGTCTGTTAAAATGGCATTTTGACTTTGAAAATAGCCACCTTGGAACTGAGCAGTAGATACTTGAGACCCATGATTTAAAAGAAATTTAACTAAATCTAAATTACAATATGAAACAGCTTCGTTAAGAAGAGAAAGTCCGTCCCTATCTTGAACATTAATGTCTAAACCACGTTGTATAATGAACTCCATACATTGATAAATTTCTGCAATACTGGATTTATACTCATTGAAAAAATTTGGTGCTTTTGTACTTTGAATGATCACATGTAATACAGTCTTGCCCTCATTGTTTAGGTGTGAAATATTGGCGTTGTTTTCCAAAAGTAATTTTAATACTTCATAGCACAATTGATATTCTGATCTTTTATAAAATAGGCTTATTATTGGAGTATTTCCTTTGTTATTTTGAATGTTCATGTCAACTTTATAGCGGAGGAGATATTGTATTACTTGCAAGTATTCATTTGTTATATGATGATTTACACAGACTTCGTTTAATGGTGTATTACCATAATCATCAACAATATTGGGATCCGCTCCATGAAGTAATAAAAATTCTATCTCTTCTAGACGTGCTCGTTTAACAGCTATATGCAATGGAGTTCGACCCCAATTATCTTTCAAGTTTACATCCATTCCATATTTTAGCAACAACTTGATTATTTCTATACTGTCTTTACTATTCATCCCAAGAATAGTAGTTGGAATTGTTCCATGATATTCACAAGTAGCTGAAACATCAGCATTGTTTTCTAGAAGTAATTTCAACACTATTTTGCGCAATAATGTATCGGCATCGTTACGAAAACTTTTGCATCTAAATAGAGCCACAATCGGAATTTTTAAATTCACATCTGCTTTGTACTGGATAAGGAGCTGAATCTTTTCATAATCGGAAAACGTTAAGGGATATTTACTAAAGATGCGTGTTAAAAATGTTCCAGGATCATCACGATTGTTGTAACGGTTCGGATCGGCGCCATTTTTTAATAAAAATTCGGCTACTTCTATTGTTGGAAAATAAAAGGCGAGAGTGAGAGGATAATATCCTGTGCTATGTGGAATGTTTACGTCTACGCCGTGTGTCATCAGTAATTTCAACAATTTAACAGTATTCGTACTCTTCGTTTGATAAAGAATTATATCCAACAGTCTGTCGCCCCAGCTATCAGTTTGCATAGCATCGGCGTTATTTTCTAAAAGTAACTTTAACGCTTCGTAACGCAGTTTGGCGCTTCTTTTATCCCTGAAAAGTTGTATAACTGGACTGTTTCTTTCGAAATTTTTGTTGATGTTGACGTCAGCTTTATAATTGATGAGTTGTTGCATCATTGTCAAGTGAATATCAGTCAATTGAAGCTGATTGCAGATGAGATTTAGTGGTGCCATGCCTTCTTCATCGATTTCGTTTGGATCAGCACCACTTTGTAACAAAGCTTTCAATGATTCTAAATTTCCCGATTCAACTGCATCGTTTAATGGTCTTGCTACAGGAATATATTTTTTTCCCGACATTTCACTCGATATACTTCACTAAGGCAATAGTTTTTGTTAGCAGTTCCGCGACGAGTTCTTAACTTACTTTTGAGTTTTGAAACAGTTGACTCGAGCGGCGAGCCAAAATGAGATATTGCGACATCTATACGGCTGGAATAGGTATCAATTTTTTCGTATCTGTTCGCAGGACGTTATTTAGATAATTATCACACTCGCTTATTTGTATTAATATATCAATTATTGCAGTATAGGTTTATGATGGAACCAGCTTCTGTCCGAAAATTGGCATATTTCATTTTATGCTGCTTCCCAAAAAATTTTTGATAACAGGTTGATGAATTAAAATGTAACTTATATCGTTTATTCGACAATGAGAATTAAATCAAATTTAAAAATTTTAAATGGGCTAATTTACTTTTTGGAGTGAACACTGAACACGTCTTCCAAGCTGTTACCTACTATGTAAAGAAATAACATTTGAACTACAGAGAAATATGGAGGAGCCAATTTGTAGTATCAGGAAATTTATATCTCTTCCGCTTCTTTCGTTAATTCTTTTCATCGATCATAATTCAAAGGTCTATACACGGGGCATCAACCTGACTGCGCGAAGTAAATTATACAATACTGTCGAGCCTCTCCGCATGCTGAGGAGTCTTCCGATCCACCTCCACCTGACGCGGACCGCATGACTGGATACAGATATACACCGCCGCAGCAACGGCATGCGAGGTCCCGAACGATCTGACCTCTTTGTAATCGACGCACAGCACGATCCATGGTGTACAATATATGTAATCGATGCCGCTTGTATATATACCTATATCCTATATGTGACACGTTCGATTTGTGTCAAAGCTCGATCGTCCACGCCTAAACGTCTCCCATACCGAAGATTTTACCTTTTTTAACGCTCATGTGTTAATTCGCGTTCGTATAAGTATATAGGAAACGTATCGAACGAACGCAAATACTTGCACACATTCCACAGAAGCTACAGTGTGTATCTGTCTGTATACATACTCATTTTCAAGTGCATGGTACAGGATCTTATACATATACGTGCCTCTTTTACAGTTGTTTTGTTGTGTAGCAGATATCTATACACTGTGTGTAAACTCAATTCGTGTTTTGGCAATAAAGGGGGGTTCGCGCATTCTGCAACGTTTATATTTGTGCAGACGATCGCGCGTATAATTGTTTACGCGTGTCACAGATCTCCAAGTAAAACGAAACGGAACTCGTGCAAAAATAATACAATCGTTCTCGAAAAATTGTCACAACGTGCGGTGTAGCTATGTCGAGCCGCTGATAACGGTTCACGCTTGTATCTGCGTGCGTACACCACACATGTAACTATTTTGGTTTCAGTGTTATTGAACTTTCGACTGCTTCGAGTTCAGTGTCGATTTTTAAGTTCTGTGCTAGCTGGTGATCCGATACCTGTGCCAATGTGATAAAACAGTCTGGAGCAGAGCATGAAAATGTCAAAATTTTACTCTGAAAGCATAGGTCACTCATGTTGATAACTTGTAAATGTCAATGCAACAGGTGTCAGTGTAAATTTCTATCAACATGGCCAACTTTCGAGGAGGACAAGATTCCTCCGAACCTTATCAAGAACTGGATGAAATAAGAGGTGCAGAGTTAAATAGTGCAAATCACAGCTCGATAGAGAGAAACAGTTTATCGAGCAATTTTGCTGTAGATAGATCATTGGAGCTGACTTCAGTTTCAGTAGTTCCAGATGGTGAGTATTTTTCTTTTTCTTTAATGTACATAAATTTCATGTTGAACCTTTTCTTAAACAATTTTTAATGTGTCTAAATACTTGGGCGCACTGTTATGCTTGATTGTACTAACTTTTTTACTATCTGTTAAATTTAACTCATGTACAATAAAAAAGAATATAACATGGTAATAAAATTATGTATAAAAAACCCAGCTAATTTAAATACTTAAATTGATTTATATTTCAATTTATTAAAGGGTATGGCTAACAAATGGTGATTTTGATTTGGAATAAGTTCTTTTATTACCCATAAAGAAGTTCAAGAATAATAAACTCTGTGTTCAAAAGCACTTAAAAATGAAATATCTTCTTCAACTTTGTCAAGCTATCGGCTATACTATTGTTACCAGATTCTTTTCATGGTGAGCTGTTTAAAAATCTTTACTTGTAAATATGTTATTAATATTCAATGAGTATTTCTAATCAATAGTTTTAATTGAATGTTTATTTGAATTAGTTTTAATTTGGTGATAGTTATCCACTTTAATAGTATTAATAAACCTTGAAACATTTTATAATTCAATTAAATTTATTTTAATTTTTCACAGACACATTTACAGTTAGCCAAGCTATTAATATGTTAGGTTTTGGAAAATTTCAAGTTAAATTATCATTATTTACTGGTCTATGTTGGATGGCTGACAGTATGGAAATGACAATTCTCAGTATTCTTAGTCCAACGTTACATTGCGATTGGGGAATATCTAGGTATCAACAAGCACTTACAACTACAGTATGTATTGTACAGAAATAAATTCATTTTTTGGAAAGAAAGTATAAACAATCTATTGATGTTATTTTTTCAGGTAGTATTTTTGGGAATGATGTTAAGTTCTTCATTTTGGAATAATTTAAGTGATCGCTATGGTAGGAAGCAATCATTAACATTGTGCGGTGCATTGCTGTTCTATTATGGCTTTCTAAGTTCATTTGCACCCAACTTTTTATGGATTCTTTTACTTCGTGGTCTGGTAGGCTTTGCCATTGGTTGTGTACCACAATCGTAAGTACTTCACTCTCGATCATTTTTGAAACTATATTATTCAATAATTATTCAATGTTATTCAATAATTTTTTCAGAGTTACCCTATACGCTGAGTTTTTACCTGCAGAACAAAGAGCGAAATGCGTAATTTTATTAGATGTAATGTATAGTTTTTATTGCTGAAAATCAATTTAGACAACATCAAATAAATTTTCAACTTGCGTGTCTTTCAACTTTCAGTGCTTTTGGGCTCTCGGAGCCTGCTTCGAGGTCGCGCTCGCTCTAGTTGTGATGCCAAATCTGGGCTGGAGGTGGCTTCTGGCTCTTTCAACGATACCGCTATTTTTGTTCTCCGTAATAACGCCCGTGAGTTAAATGCACACTTTGAACTACAAACGAATCCATAATGTAGCAATAAATCTCACGTACGTCGGTTCGCAAAACTTTTCAGTGGCTGCCGGAGTCGACGTCGCACGACATGATGATGGGCCGAACCGACAAAGCGCTGAACACGCTCGAGCGAATCGCCCGGGAGAACGGCAAACCGATGCCGCTCGGGCGTCTGGTGATCGATCGGGTCTACCCGACCAATCGAGGCAGACTCGTCGATTTGCTCAACAAGGACATGTACAAAACTTCGGTTCTGCTCTGGCTCGTATGGTAAATGCACGATGGTCGAATCGTCGTCGGCTTTTCATTTTCTCATTCTCATCGAACGAATTTTACCTTGTTCGATTCAGGATGGCGAGCGCCTTCTGCTACTACGGCGTCGTGCTCATGACCACGGAACTGTTCGACACGACGGCCGAGCAATGCGACGAGACGGCCGAGGAGCGCATACAGTCGCGCGCCTGCCTCATCAATTGCCAGCTGAGCCGGGGCGATTACATGGACCTGCTCTGGACGACGCTGGCCGAGTTCCCGGGCATCTTCTCGACCATCTACGTGATCGAGAAAGTCGGCAGGAAGCGCACGATGGCCTTCCAGCTGGTGATGTTCGCCGCGGTCGTGTGCTTCCTCGGACGGGCCTGTCGGCTGTCGCGCCTCGTGCTCACCGTCAGTCTGTTCCTCGCCCGGGCCCTGATCGCGGGCGTCTTTCAGGCCGCCTACGTGTACACGCCCGAGCTGTATCCGGGCTATCTGCGGGCGACCGGGGTGAGCGCCTGCTCGGCCATGGCCCGGCTCGGGGCCATGCTGACCCCCTACGTGGCCCAGATACTCCTGAGATGGTCCGTGTCCACGGCCATGGTGACGTACGCCGTGGCCGCACTGTGCGCCGCCTTCGCCATCATAGCCTTGCCGGCCGAGATAAGGAAGACGTGAGAGCCCCGAGAGACTGACTTCGTCCCTATTATTAATGTTTTTGTGCAATAGATTACTTTTTCAAAAATTTTTCAGTCAAAATCGTTTCGTTATATCTTGCATTGAAAGATATTTTATTTCGAGAAGCCTCGTTCGTTAACAACATTTTGAAAAACGAGAAATGAGTATTTTTGTGTAAAGTTAAAGTTTATAAATAATAACGCGTTAAGCTCTTTTTTAGTTTTTAATAATATATAGTTATTCTCTAGGAACAGAATTTATAGTTTCACTAGGTATTGTTAAATTTTTGTACATAAAATCAATTGAACGATGCGTCCACGCACTCGATTCGAATTTTTTTTTTCTCCACCTTTGTACTTGAATTCGCACGAATTCAGCGATTAATAAATAGGTTCATAAAAAAATAAATCTGTGATACGTAACATCCATCTCGCAGCCTCAGATGATCAATTTGTAGGTACACCTGCGCGGCGAGAGGCAAGTGCCGTCGCGCGTCGTTGAGCCGCAGCAGGACCAGTGACGCTCGCCCGGATGGCCCGAGTGGCCGTGACCGCAGCCTCTGTAACCACCTGGAACATTGGACAGGCAGAGTGACTTCAAGTATATGTAGTTAAAAAAAAAATGAGATCTTGGCCGCCTTTTACCTGGCATCGTTCCGCCGCAGGCGCAAGCGACGTCCTTCTTGCCTCCGCTCGAGCAGAAGGTGCAGCAGTGAAAGATCCCGCTGTGCATCGTCGTTGTGTTGGTTGTCGCGCTCTTGACTCGATCGCTGCGTCCATCTGCAAGTCGGGGCCAAGAATGAGCAGTCGGAAAACTGACGAAACCAAGAGGTATCGAGATATTTAATTATCTACGTGACGCCTACCGGGAGCATCGCTGTCGTCGACGTCGAGCCCGAGGAATCTCAGCCTCTTGAGTATAATCCGCTTGAGGCTGAGTATCTCGACGACCGATCCGTTGGCCAGCAGATCTTCGGCGATGAATATCGCCTCCATCAGATACTTGGCCCTCTTGAGCCTCGAGTACTCCAGTATCCTCTGTCGGGCCTCGCGCGACTGCGTCGACGCGCTCGATCGACTCCTCTGCTCCGGAGGACTCTTCGTCGTCGTCGTCGTTCGCTGCTGCCATCCGTCCTTCAGAACGAAGTCGAGAGCCGCCTGGCCGGCTGAGCCGTGCTCGCGTTGGCGCTCGGTCTCGCGCAGCAGCAGCAGCTCCAGGAGGCGGCGAGCCTCGCCGAGGGCCGCCTCGAGGCGCAGCCTCGCACGCGCCCCGGCCCGCGAGGCGTCCTCGGCCGCGTGGCCCCGGTGCGCCGGCGTCCACATGCACTCCTTGCAGGTGGCCCGCTTGCAGGCCAGACAGTGATACCTGAGCGAGTGCGCCGGGTGCTCGAGGCAGACGGCCAGCCGCCTGATGCGCTTGGCCTGCCAGAGCGGCCGGACCGCGCCCTCCTGGTGCTCGTGCTGGGCGCCGCACTCGTCGCAGAAGTTGCACAGGCAGCGCGAGCAGTGCTGGGTCGCCTGGCGCTCTTGGGGACAGGCGTCGCAGCAGATGGCCCGCTGCGACAGTCGGCGGCGCACCGCGTAGATCACCAGCCGGTGCTGGAGCGAGTAGTGCGGCGGCGGCGGCGACTGGCCCGAGCCGTGACGAGGTAGGGGATGCTCGCAGCGGGGACAGCCCTCGGGCCGTCGTCGTCGCTGGCCCGATTTCAGGCTCCTCGACGAGCCGCTCGCCCGCAGCCGCAGCCGACTGTATAAGTGGTGCTCCCCGTCGTCGTCGTCGTCGTCGTCACCTGTCACAATCAAGCGCACGAGTCATCATCGGTACATAATTTACAAAAAAAAGAAAGAAATAAGGGGGTCAAGCTCGAGCGGCTATACCGTAATAATGCTTGCTCATGAACTCGTTGACGCAGGCGCTGCAGACCGAGTGCAGGCAGGGCAGCAACCTCGGCTCCTCCATTTTGCCGCCGCACCTCGGGCACCAGAAGTCCTGCTCGCGCAGCTGATCGTGGACGGAGCTCGGCCTCGGCTTGACTCTCCGTCTGACCTGCGTTGCTGCCGCCGCTATCGAGCCCCGATCCACCGTCGCGTACTCGTTGTCGTCGCGACGGTCTTGGCTGCCGTTGGCGTCGACGCGCGTCTTCTTCGAGTTTCGTCGGCACTTCCAGCTGCCGAATATAAAGCCGTCCTTACTGTTGTTGCTGTTGTTGTTGCATACGTCGCTGACGCTGCGATTGAGCTTCTTCTTGATCGACGACAGGGCGGCGGAAGCAGATCGATCGTCATCGTCGTTGCCTCGAGCCTTCGCGTCCATCGGTATTTTACGCCAATTATAGCGATTGTATTGCGCGATTAAATAGGGTCTGTGGAAATGAGAACAGCTCGAGAATCAACGCGAGAGTCGATCGTCCGACGAGTCCCACCGATGTCGCTCGTGATCAGAGCCCTGGTGGCGATGGCGATACTCGTCGCTCGCACCCTCGACTCGCCTCGTAGCGCTGACGATCACGGCGATTTCTCTCATCTTCCTCGCTGTTTCGCGCGTGACCACGCAATTCAACCTACTCGTATCGGATGGAGTTCGTGCAGCTGCGCTCGATCTCTGCGAGAGAAGAAAAATATTTACTTATGGCGAGTTACGACTACTATATTACGCATACACACGTATACACGCGTGACGCGTGCGTTTCTATACATATGGGCTATATAGAGTTGTAATTTGATTTTTCATATTTTATTCTGCTTTCCAAGAGTGAATAAGAAATGATTGAAACATGATTTTTTATTTAAAATTTGATGTCAAAAATCATATTCATAAACTCCAAGTACCTTAATTTCAAAATTTCAGCCCCAGTGGCAAAAATAAACATGTTCGTATCCAGCAATATGGCCAATATTGTAATATTTTCTTCTTTAAATCCAAATACAACTTCTGATAAATTTTGGTCATCGGCAGACAAACAGACTTCATTACTAACCTTCATATGTGTCAAGAATAGAAGAAATCTAGTGAAAAATCATGTTTTATTGGAACATATGAAGGACAATAATGAAGTCTGTTTGTCTGCCAACTACCAAAATTTATCAATAGTTGTATTTTGTTGTATCGATGAACATATTATTTTTGCTACTGAGGCTGAAATTTAGAAATTAAGGTACTTAGAGTTTATGAATATGATTTTTGACATCAAATTTGAATTCCTCATCAAATGTTACATAAAAAATCATGTTTCAATTTCTTTTTCATATTCACCTTTGGGAAGCAGAATTAAATATGAAAAATCAAAACAAAAAGAGGGGGGGACAGTTGACGCGATATAGCCCATATACATGCACGCACGATGTTATCTTTAGAATCTATATCCAAGCGAAATAACTCGGACACGCGCCCGTATTCGTGCGCGTTATACATATAGGTATACGAGTGCAGTGCCGAGTGCAGCGTTGTATACGTGTGCTGCTGCGAGAAAGATTTGCGCTTGAAATAAAGCTTTCGCAGGCGCGTTCTCTCGAGTCGCGACGACATATGTACGTGGGGAAAAAAATTACTAATAATAACGATAAATGGTTCGCGGGCTTGCGCGCGAACCCGAGCGAGCGAGCGATCGGCGATGATCGTTGAATTACATGCAACTGTTCCCATTTGTGGATTGATATTCGCAAGGCGTCGAATCATCACTTACGGCGAAATTCCTCGAGTCTCACGAGTGTGCTGTATACACAGATATATAAATATGTAGCTTTTGTACGCGCGCACACACACGCCTACACACTCGGAATATTTTTTCTCACTTTAATTGCGAAATCAATTGGAAAGGATTATAGTCGTCGTCGTCGTCGTCGATATCGTCGACAAATTCGAGGTATATCGCACATACGAGCCCGTCGCGAGCTTTAACCGCGCGCAAGCACGAAGCCCGACTGACCCTTCGCGCGATGATTTTTCTCTCTGCTGCACGAGCGACGGTATATATACGCATGAGCTGGTGTCCGTGCGTGCAGCTCGCGCGAATTGACACTCGCACGAGAGCCAGATTTAGCAGAAGACGCGATTCGCAGGTTGGACGCTGGAAGAAGCAGTCGGTAAAAACTTAGCTCTCTCATCCGTAAGTAAATTCCCACCGATTTCTACATTTTCGTTCGTTGATGCAGGCATAAACTGCCACACAACTAAATACATTCCTAAACATACATGCTTAATAACTTCGACCCCCCAAATATTTCTAATTAAATACATATAATTCCACTCTAATAACATTAACCTCAAAAGTACTTGTAACAAAGGAAAAAAAAAAAGGGNGCTCCAATCAACAACGCCACCCTATCAAAAACTCCAAATCCTCCTCCTCACCATGGTGGAACGAGGAGTGTACGTCTCTTGCTGCTGAAAGAAGAAGTCTTGCTAAAAAATTCCTCAATGATCCGACACCTGAAAACTTAAAACTCCTAAAAATAAATGAAAAATCAACCAAAAAGAAATTTGCTGAAATCAAAAAAACATCATTTCAGAATTATATAGAATCCAAACTATCTAAGGATACTGACATGTCAGAAATTTGGAAAACTATTAACAAATTCAAAGGAAAACATATTAACAACCATAATATCAACGACTTGGAAACACAAGCAAATGCAAGGAAATTCATACAAGAATACTGTGCGCACACACCCCTGGAACCTCCAAACTTCCAAGAAAACTCTTCTGGAGTGAACAATGACACAGAATACATAGATGCACAAATTTCACTTGAAGAATTCACTGCAGCTATTGAATCCTCAGCAAAAAACTCCTCTCCAGGCATAGATCAAATCACCTACTCTATGCTGAAACAGGCTCCTCCTAATCTTATAAAATTACTGTTAAAATCTATAAACAATCATCTTGATAAGTATCAAATACCAAAAGATTGGAAATCCTCACTAGTAATACTGATACCCAAAAACTCAAATAAAAAATTTAGACCTATCACTTTAGCATCATGTATCCTTAAAACTACAGAAAAGGTTCTAAACGCCAGACTGCTCCACTATGTAGAAAAACATAACATTCTACCAGAATCGCAGTATGGATTCAGGAAAAATAGGTCGTGCTCACTAGCACTGGCAAAGCTAGTTACCCACATATACTCAGCTTTCAACAAAGACTCCCATCTAATATGCGTTTCACTAGATATAAAATCTGCATTTGACAACATAGTACCTACTTACCTTTTAAAAATTCTCAATGAAATTGGTATCCCCCTAAAACTCAAAAAATTTATCAATAACATAACAGAAAATAGGAAACTATTCTTCAAACTTGCAAACGGTATTGAAGGCCCTTACACTAAAAACATAGGCACACCTCAAGGTAACGTCCTAAGCCCTACGTTATACAACCTATACATCCTTGAGCTATCCAAATCAATAAAACCTCCCATTCAGCTACTTCAGTATGCTGATGACACTCTTGTGTTATTAGAAACAGAGGACATTACAGAAGGAATAAACTTAATAGAAAAAGCCCTTAAAAAAATCAACACCTACTTTCAAAACATTCACCTTACCTTGTCAGCGGAGAAAACCCAATTTATAATCTTCTCTAAAACTAATACTAATATCAACTTACAACCAACAATTAACTTTAACAACAGCATAATCAAACCCTCCAAAACTATTAAATATCTTGGCCTCTATCTAGACAATCAGCTAGACTGGACAGCACACTATAATTGCATAATAAAAAAAGCTACAAAGCAGCTGAACATACTGAGAGTCCTCAGAGCAACTTGGTGGGGAGGACACCCTCAAATTCTAATGATTGTCTATAAAGCCCTCATCAGAAGCACCATGGAATACAATATGTTCCTAACATTCACAAGCAAGAAACTAACAGAAAAAATACAGAAAATTCAAAATCAGGGCATCAGGCTGGCAGCTGGGTACAGAGTATCCACTGCCCTGAATGTAATTCATGGAGAGACCCACACTCCTTACATTCAAACAAGAATAAGTCACCTAGCCAATAATTTTATTCTAAAATCATTATCATCCGAGAACCATACTATAATCTCAGACATTAAAGATCTAATTAAAATGCTCAATGAGAAAGACGTACACAAAATCAAACTACAACTCCCAATACTAAAAGCATACATTAAAGTCACAAACATCTGTGAAAACCGTATGCACGCAAACGCACACCCTATTCCTTATGATTATGACTACTCCCAACTCATACACAAACTAGACATAGATCTTAATTCTGGCAGACTTCTCCAGAAGTCCACAGATCCTCAAAAAACCTTTCAGGATATATTTAAAAATGAACTTCAACACACAACACAAGTATACACAGACGGGTCAAAAATGGATGAAGGAGAAGCAACCGGCATAGCCATTTACTTCCCAAATTCCTCCACCAAATACCAATACCAGCTAGATAAAATAACATCAATTTTCACAGCTGAAGCTACTGCCATATTCATAGCCATAGACATTGCTTATAAACAAAAACTACAGAATCTTACAATTTTCACAGACTCCAAAAGCTCCCTTGAAGCAATCAAAAATTACTCCCCAATAAAAAAATCAAACACATCCCCAATTATTCTTGATATATTACAATATACCTTTAAGCTCATAAACAGCAATCAAAAAATTAAACTAATATGGATTCCCTCACACCACAACATCACCCATAATGAAACAGTCGATAATTTAGCTAAGGAAGCAATAGAGAAAGGATCTATCCTGAGTACAAAACTCCACTACTCAGAGTTCCAAAACCTACTTGCACAGAAAACCAAAGAAATACATAATTATCAAATTAAAGAAGAAGCTAAATACAAAGGCACCAAGTACTTTGACCACTTCTTTAAAGAGAATGCAGCCAAACCATGGTTTGCAAATCACAACTCCCTACGATACCACATAGTTACAATAAACAGACTAAGAGCTAATCATTACTCATTAGCTGAAAGTCTGTTTAGAAAAAACATGGTCGAGTCTCCAGAGTGTAGCTGTGGAGCTCCCTCTGAAGACATCGATCATGTAATTTTCGAATGTAACAAATACTCTAACGAGAGAAAGACACTAAATGCAAAAATAAAACTTCACTGCCAAAACACTCAAACCATACCACCCACTACAGTACAAGATATTCTTAAACATCCAACAAGTCCAATCACAAAATTCATGACAGAATTCCTTAAAAAATGTAAACTAAATTTATAAACTACTGTTCAAAAATAAAACAATTAATATATAAATAAGTAAAAATAAAAAAAATATATATATATATATATCTAAACGTTGCATTTAATAGAATCATTTACTGCCTGCATCAACAAACACGCGCATTAAAAGTTAGTCTGCTATCTTGGTAAATTAAAAACCTGCTACTTCCAACGATTCATCGCAGCGACATCTAAGTCCAAAAATAGTAATAAACTGACGAAAATACACATATGAAATGTGGCAGACCGGAGATTACAGTACACAAGTGATCCCAAGGCCAGAATAAAAAGAAGAAGAAGAAGAAGCAGAAGACGCGCGCGCGAAACTCGAGGCGAGAGAAGCAGCTTTCGCCTTTCTGGTGCTGAGGCACTATATATATACAGTATATGTCATGCATTGGGAGCAGAAGACGAGATCGGCAGGAGAGCGCTTATTCGGTTTCGACCGACCACGTTCACGAGCTTTTTTATCGTGCGAACGAGCGAGCTTTCGCAATTTCGCGCGGAGCCGCGTCTAAATAGCGTCGTGCGCTTATTCAGCCGAGCAGATGATCCATTGGCCAAACGATTTCAGAAGTTCTGTCCGCGAGGTGAATATGAATCTGGAATCGCGCGTAGGTGGTAACGCGTCAATTGGAATGATTCGACGACTTTGTTCGGCGAATTCAATGATTTACGAGCCGGACTCGATTCGCACGAGCCGAATTTGACGTAACTGCAGCTGCGGTGCTTACAGTTTTATTGATTTGGTTTTTTTTTTCTTCGTTACCATGTAGAATTGTACTTTTCTTGCGTAGGTACCGCTGGTGCTATGTATGGACAAACCGTTCAATCACGTTCATGTTTAATTTTTCCGTAAGTGAATTTCTGATTGGTGAATATTACAACAGATAGTAAATAGTTTTACTGCTATCCTGAAAAAATATGGAATATAGTATGAAACTGTTTTTTTTTTAATTCGAGAAAGTAATTTTCCATCTTACTTTGATGAAAATGTGATTATAATTGTAAAAAGTTCTGACTCTCTGGATTATATAAATGACAATGTGATTTCGAATTGATTACGAATGAATTCTTTTGATAAAAATTAATTTTATTAACTATAATACAGTTATAGATGTCTTGTTTAACGGTTGGATTTGGCAACACGTTCCAATTCATCCTTCTTTTTGATGGCATAAGAATTAGAACTTCCCTTAGCAGCATTGATCAGCTCGTCGGCTAAGCATTCAGCGATTGTTTTGATGTTTCTGAATGCAGCTTCACGGGCACCGGTGCACAACAGCCAAATAGCTTGGTTGACTCTTCTAAGAGGGGAGACATCCACAGCCTGACGACGGACAGTACCGGCTCTACCAATTCTGGTGGAGTCTTCTCTGGGTCCAGAGTTGATGATAGCAGAAACCAATATCTGAAGAGGAGCCTCTCCAGTCAGGAGGTAGATGATTTCGAATGCGTGCTTGACGATTCTGCAAGCCATCAATTTCTTTCCATTGTTGCGTCCGTGCATCATCAGAGAGTTGGTCAAACGTTCAACAATGTTGCACAGTGCCTTACGGAATCTCTTCTGTGCATAACGTCCAGCAGAGTGGGGTAGAAACCTGGCATTCTTCTCTTTGACAGAGATGTAATCCTGGAGTGACATATCGTTGACCTGAACATCCTCAGAGGACCATTTGCCAAAAAGTTTGATTTCTGGCATTGCATCAGCATGATGCACTGCTGGTGCAGATGCAACTGCATTGGAGGCTGCATCAACCTCGGCGTCCCAGTTTTCACTCATGTTTGAATTTTAACTGTAAAAAAAATATGAGATGAAGAGAATTTATTTTGAATGATTATTTAGAGGATATTAATGCAACGAGCAGAGCCATTCTGTTCGAAAATAAGCAGACACTTCATTTCACTAGATTCACAAAAAAGTAAACACAAGGTAAAGTATTAGCAATAACTGAAAATAAATTGTTATGCAAAGCCTGTTCATGCCGGGTCAGCTCATTACGTTGGATCACTAACATTGACGAAACACGAGTAAACAATCATAAACCATCTTATCGTCTGCAAAGTTTCAACAAAACAACACCTCTCGTGCTAAACAATTTTTCGTTTTCAACGAACAGGTTTTTTATTTAAAAAAAAAGAAGTAACATAAACCTACCACGTGAACGGCACGGAGACGAAAGAGAGAAATTCTTACGGCATAGGTTATGAACTCATACACGATAAAATTATCCTGGTGTACCGACAGCGCCAGCGAATCTTCGAATCGCGCACCGCGCACGAGTGACGAGACATAGACTAATCGCCTCGTGACACTGTGGCGCTTCATTCGAATTTCGTACTTACTCGCGAGTAGACGAGTTGCAATTATACATTTTTTCAGGTGTTTTTTCTTCAACCGATGAAGCTTCAGGGGTAAATTTGAATAAATAGATTAAAAGTAGCTTTATAAACATTTCCTTTTAAGCCCAAATGAGAATGATGTTTTACGCACCATGCAGAAAGATGCACGAAATTGTTGAGTTTATAATTTTTAAAAGACTATCAACGATTAGTATAAATTTTGCTAATTTAACAGAAAAATAGATATGAGTTACAAAACATAAACCATAAATATTTTACACAGCCAATCCAATAGGTGAAAAAGTATTTGAAATTTGTGATAAAATTTTACAGATGCACATTTATTAATGAATCAATCAGAACTAATAACAATAATAATGAAATTAGAAAAAATGTTGAAGATTCTTTGAAAATCAAAGACCAATAGTGCTTATAATGAAGCAAATAAAAATTCTTAAAGAGTAAAAAAGTGACATAACAAATTTAGAAATATTACTAAAAAATGAATAAATATTAGACATTCATGAGGCAGATTCAACTTACTTAGAGTGAAACGTATAAATAATATATAGACAAAAATTACAAAGTTGGAGTTGTCCTTCCCAACCGTTTGAGTACAATCTTAGATAGAGGGATTAATGGAGACATGTTAATAAAGCCTGGTCGATACATGCTGTGTTATGGTGATGACTTGTGGATCAATATGGAAAATGATTTCTCATAGACACATAAATTTCAATTTTTAGTTCTTTTATTGAAATGAATTATGTCTTAGACGTAACAATATAATTTACAAAAAATTACAAATCGTTTGGGCATTAAATTAGGTTGACTGATAAATAGTTTAATCCCTTCTGACATGACTGTCTATAAGTTGTTAGCATCACAGATAAGCAAATACGCAAACATATGGTACAGAGATTCGTTTAGTTGCTCGTCAAGATAAAAAAATAATTCTCTCTTATTGAAATATTGGGAGCATAATAAATAAATTTTATTATAAGTATTCTATAAAACTTAAGTAGGAATGTCTCCCAAAAATCTTTTATCTTTATCTTTAGTATGTTTGTAAAATTGCACTAATTCCTCGTAATCCATATGTTCTGCAACTAGGCGACAGGCAGTATAAGGTAGATTCAATTTACAGTAATCAGTCATGAAAAGATCAGCTGCAAATAGTTCTAACTGTAGCCTGACATAAATGTTTGCTATGTGTCTTTTTATAATGATGTTGATCCAAGTATGAGATAAATCAACCAATGGTGGGACACGCCAATTCTTAATATTTTTTAATATCTCGACACTCTCATCTAAGTCTTTATCGCTACAAAACTCATAGAGTGAGATGTCGTCGCTTAGCATAATATCTTTGAGTTTCTCAGCTTCGCTGTTCCAAACAAGTTGGATATCTCTAGAAATCATGTTGATGAGTCGACCACCGATAGTATAGTATTGTTTTCTTATTTTCTTCACTTGTTCTTCAAAAAAATCATCAATTTCTTGACTTGGAACAAGGATAAGCTTCAGATGAATAAAATAGTTATACACAATCGGGTAGAGAGCAGTCAAATCTTCTGTAGGCCCTAAACGTATTGGCAAAGAAAAATTAATCATCAGAGAATAAAAGTTATATTGTTTGGGTAATATGAAGTTACTTACTAGTATATTCGGGTATCAGATGGTAAGTGTCGTCGCCTCGAACTGCCTCGAAACATTTAATCATCTTGAATCTGGTGTGTAAGCTCATTCGATAATCAGCCGACTGCAACAATTGTACCATCTCAATGATGTTAAGTGTCAGTGGATAGTTTTTCAATTCGATCAATGTGAATTCTGCGCTGAACATTTTATCCTCGTTCAAATTGTCAAGACTCGCGCCGTAAGCCAGAAGCGACTTGACAAGCTGCACATCAAAACGAGATACGGCCAAATCCAAAGGACTATTACCATCACGATTGCGAGTTTCCAAAATCGCCCCATGATCAACGAGCATTTGAACTATTGTATCTACTGGTCGTCGATAATCGCAAAATCTGGAAGCGTTGGTGCATTCGCAAAGACACAGCTTTGCGAGGGCGTGAAGAGGTGTCGACTTCTCCACGTCCTGTTTGTTTGGATCGGCCCCGTGTTTCAATAAAATCTCTACTATTTTTTCGCGTCTGTACTGGACTGCAATATGCAACGCTGAATACTTGTATGAGTCGAGATTGACGTCCACGCCTTGTCTCAGGAGTAGATTCACTGCTGTCACGTTGCCGGACATGCAGGCCGCGTGTAAATATGTGTAACCATAATCGTCACTCAAGTTTTCCCGTGGATTCTTCAAAAAATATTCCATGACCTCCAGGACTTTTCCTCTTGGGTCAGAGGTTGAATTATTTATCCCGTATACTACCTCAGCCAAATAATGAAGAGCAGACATTCCATCTATGAATCTAACATCGTGTATTTTAAGCTCGTTTGCCTCGATCAGTTTTATCATTTTCAAATCACGTTGTTCCAAAGCAAATTGTAAAAAATATTCTTTATTTTTAACACTAGGAAATAAACTTGTACAGTTCATCAAATCTGTCACAACTCTTGTCAATAATTCTTCCTCGTTTTCTTCACATTTGGACCAAAGTTCAAGTACTTCGCAAAACTTGTTGAGTCGCGCGTCACCTATTACTTCTTCCAAATCGTTTTTTATGTCTCGAAAGCGATGTAAGTATTCATCGTCATCATCAAATAATGACATTTTGAATGAACTGTTAATAAAACTAACTACCTTGATGAGGAATGACGAGTATCGCCCGATACACTGTACAATTAATTCTAGCAACGACCACGTGTTCGAAGACAGTAACGCACATAAAAGTCTTCACAAGCATGCACTACCACTTAAAATACATAGCGACGGCGGCATGCGTCTGTAATCAGCTTCTGCGCAGAAGAGCGATGCTATACTTGCGCTACTGCTGAGTGCTGACTGCACGACTAGACCGTTCACCGTAGACGTCCGAATTCCAAAAAGAATTCAAGCAGCTCTCAAAACTGACGCCCAAAGGAATCGCGCGATTCAAAATTTTAAAAATAAATATCTGAAAATTCTAATGAAAATGTTTAAAAAATATTAATTAAAATGTAAAGTTGGTTATGTAGAGTAAACAAATTTGAATTGGACCGCGAATGAGAGAACTGCGAATAAAGAATTTATTCCGGGAATACGGAGATCCTACTGTATTTCATCAAATTGTTTTGTGTAAAGTTGAACTTTATAATAAGCCCTTTTTTAGTTTTTAATAATATATAGTTATTCTCTAGGAACAGAATTTATAGTTTCACTAAGTTATTGTTAAATTTTTGTACGTAAAATCAATTGAACGATGCCGAGCCCGAGGAATTTCAGCCTCTTGAGTATATAATCCGCTTGAGGCTGAGTATCTCGACGACCGATCCGTTGGCCAGCAGATCGTCGGCGATGAATATCGCCTCCATCAGATACTTGGCCCTCTTGAGCCTCGAGTACTCCAGTATCCTCTGTCGGGCCTCGCGCGACTGCGTCGACGCGCTCGATCGACTCCTCTGCTCCGGAGGACTCTTCGTCGTCGTCGTTCGCTGCTGCCATCCGTCCTTCAGAACGAAGTCGAGAGCCGCCGCCGCCTGGCCGGAGCCGTGATCGCGTTGGCGCTGAGTGATAAAGCGCAAGTGATGAAGCTTCAGAAGTAAATTTGAAAAAATAGATTAAAAGTAGCTTTATAAACATTTCTTTTTAAACCCAAATGAGAATGATGTTTTAAGCACCAAGCAGAAAGATGCACGAAATTGTTGAGTTTATAATTTTTAAAAGACTATCAACAATTAGTATAAATTTTGCTAATTTAACAGAAAAATAGATATGAGTTACAAAACATAAACCATAAATATTTTACACAGCCGATCCAATAGGTGAAAAAGTATTTGAAATTTGTGATGAAATTTTACAGATGCACATTTATTAATGAACCAATCAGAACTAATAACAATAATAATTAAATTAGAAAAAATGTTGAAGATTCTTTGCAAATCAAAGACCAATAGTGCTTATAATGAAGCAAATAACAATTTTTAAAGAGTAAAAAAGTGACATAACAAATTTAGAAATATTACAATCAGATTTTATATTGCATATAAACTTCAAGAATTTGGTCTATTAGGCATTCATGAAGCAGATTCAACTTACTTAGAGTGAAACGTATAAATAATATATAGACAACAATTACAAAGTTGGAGTTGTCCTTCCCAACCGTTTGAGTACAATCTTAGATAAAGGGATTAATGGAGACATGTTAATAAAGCCTGGTCGATACATGCTGTGTTATGGTGATGACTTGTGGATCAATATGGAAAATGATTTCTCATAGACACATAAATTTCAATTTTTAGTTCTTTTATTGAAATGAATTATGTCTTAGACGTAACAATATATATGTACAAAAAATTACAAATCGTTTTGGCATTAAATTGGGTTGACTGAAAAATAGTCTGATCCCTTCTGGCACGACTGTTCACAAGTTGTTAGCATCACAAAAAAGCAAATACGCAAACATATGATACAGAGATTCATTTAGTTGCTCATCAAGATAAAAAATAATTCTCTCTTATTGAAATATTGGGAACATAATAAATAAATTTTATTATAAGTATTCTATAAAACTTGAGTAGGAATGTCTCCCAAAAATCTTTCATCTTTATCATTAGTATGTCTGTACAAATGCAGTAATTCCTCGTAACTCATATGTTCGACAACTAGGCGACAGGCAGTATAAGGTAGATTCAATTTACAGTAATCAGTCATGAAAAGATCAGCTGCAAATAGTTCTAACTGTAGCCTGACATAAATGGTTGCTATGTGCCTTTTTATAATGATGTTGATCCAAGTATGAGATAAATCATCCAATGGTGGGACACGCCAATTCTTAATATTTTTTAATATCTGGAAACTCTCATCAAAGTCTTTATCAATACAAAACTCATAGAGTGAGATGTCGTCGCTTAGCATAATATCTTTGAGTTTGTCAGCTTCGCTGTTCCAAACAAGATCGATATCTCTAGGAAGTATGTCGTGGATTCCATCGTTTATTCGTCGTATTATTTTCTTCACATGTTCTTTAAAGAAATCATCAACTTCTTGAAATTTCTCAAGTCTAAGCTCGATATAAATAAAATAGTTATACACAATTGGGTAGGAAGCAGTAAAATCTTCAGTAGGCCCTAAACATATTAACAAAAAGAAAGTAATCATCAGAGAATAAAAGTTATATTGTTTAGGTAAAATGAAGTTACTTACTAGTATATTCGGGCATCAAATGTTCAGTATCGTCACCTCGAACTGCTTCGAAACATTTAAGCATCTTGAATCTGGTGTGTAAGCTCATTCGATAATCAGCCGACTGCAACAATTGTACCATCTCGATGATGTTCAATGTTAGTGGATAGTTTTTTAATTCGATCGATGAGAACTCTGCGCCGAACATTTTATCCTCGTTCAAATTGTCAAGACTCGCGCCGTGTTTCAAAAGCGATTTGACAAGCTGCACATCGAAACGAGATACCGCCAAATCCAAAGGACTATCACCATGTCGATTGCGAGTTTCCATAATCGCCCCATGATCAACCAGCATTTGAACTATTTTGTCTACTGGTCGTCGATAATCGCAAAATCTGGAAGCGTTGGTGCACTGGCATAAACAGAGTCGAGCGAGTGCGTGAAGAGGTGTCGACTTCTCCACGTCCCGTTTGTTTGGATCGGCCCCGTGTTTCAATAAAATCTCTACTATTTTTTCGCGTCTGTACTGGACTGCAATATGCAACACTGAATACTTGTACGAGTCAAGATTGACATCCACACCTTGGCTCAAGAAAACATTCACTGCTGTCACGTTGCCCGACATGCAGGCCGCGTGGAAATATGTGTAACCATAATCGTCACTCAAGTTTTCCCGTGGATTCTTCAAAAAATATTCCATGACCTCCAGGACTTTTCCTCTTGGGTCAGAGGTTGAATTATTTATCCCGTATACTACCTCAGCCAAATAATGAAGAGAAGACATTCCATCTACGAATCTAACCTCGTTTATTTTAAGCTCGTTTGCCTCAATCAGTTTTATCATTTTCAAATCGCGTTGTTCCAAAGCAAATTTTAAAAAATGTTCTTTAACACTAGGAAATAAACTTGTACAGTTCATCAAATCCATCATAACTCTTGTCAATAATTCTCGCTTATCTTCTTTACATTTAGACCAAATTTCAAGTACTTCGCAAAACTCGTTGAGTCGCGCGTCACCTTTTACTTTTTCCAATTTTTCTTTTACGTCTTGAAAGTGATATAAGTATTCATCGTCATCATCAAATAATGACATTTTGAATGAACTGTTAATAATACTAACTACCCTGGAGAGAAATAACAAGTACCGCACGATACACAGAACAATTAATTCTAGCAACGAGCACGTGTGCAAAGACAGTACCGCACATAGAAGTCTTCTTTTTCCTGGTCTTGTGCTCACTGAAGAGTTTTCCGCACTGCTTTGATTGAACTTGGAGTCGAATATTTTAGATGCTCGAAGTTCGAACTGCTACAGTGCACGTTTTCCAAACTACCGCCACCACTTTACAGAGAGTACTGAGTCGGCTTCCACAATACAACACTGGGACTTGGTATGGGGTTGGGAGCAGCGATGCCAAAGGCAACAGCGAAACAAAATCTGACGGTCGCCGAACCACGAAATTTCAAGATACTTCAGATGTATTTTTTATGAGGGATCGGCATGTAACAGAAACATTTCAAGTGAGAATTTTATCAATGAATTTGATGAAGAATTTGAAGCTCTTTCAAATGGTTACAAAGATACACGCGTTAATATAAATAATAATGAATATGTCATTTGTCAGGTTATTCGCTATACATGTTGAAATATCAAAGCCAATTTCATTATTAGTGCTGAAATCTACAACAACTTGACAGAATTTAGACAACCTAATCAACTGAACAGTTGGAAGCTGAAAAGATAAATTTCACAACGGGAACAGATGATTTGTGTAAACTCTCCAAGGTCAAAAATTTCATTAATTATCAAGTGAACCTGATACTATTGCATGCAGTTGATAAAAAAATGTATGCAAATTACTTTGATCCTAATGCAATACTTTGTATCTAGGCTTTCTAGAAACATAAGTGGAAGGATGCATCTACTGGAATTAGACTTGGATTTTTGGCAAAGAAACCAATGGAGCCGGTGTGCTTGAAGTAAGTGTGCAATAGGCGTATTAGTTAAAATAAACAAACTTTAAGAAAATACATTTTACTATTTACTTATCATAAGAATAATACGTTTTACTGTTGAATTGTATATTTATTATCTAGAGAAAAATAGATCAAGCCTTATTATGTAGTTTAATCCATATTTAAGAGTAAAATTTTGTACCAAATTTATCAATGCCAAAATGCTGTAATTTGACGATTCATTTATAAATTCAAATAATATGTAACATTGTACTCATCAAGTTATTTGATTAGTTATATCGTTTTTATTAGAACGTTATGCTACTGTTGAAATCAATAATATGTTAGTGAAACATTATTAAAAACCAAATATCACAGTAAAATTTTATATCAAAAACTTTATTACAGGTCAAACCAATCTCTGTTGTTGTTGTTGCTGCTGCTGCTGTGGAGCTGCTAGACAGATAGCTTATTTCCTGTTGTATCATTCAGTTGTTGGTTCACTACTTGACTAAAACCAAACAATTGATCTGAGACTACGTGACATTCAATGAATGATAGATATTCTTAAATGAGTTGTTGTGTTACGGAACTGCAAGATCTTGCACTTCTCTCACTTATAAGTTATAAAAATAATATACTTTAAAACCTTAAATTACAATTTTTCTCATTATTTTCTTGATACTATATTATTATTATAAATTTTCAGATGTATTAAGAACTGCCAGATCTTAATCTTCCCAGATGCTGATGAGTGAGTATGCGAGTTGTATCTGGAGGTAATTATGGAATTTAAAAAATTTTGTTTTCTCTCTACCTGTGACTATCAAGGATAAAAAATATAACATTTTTCAGGTACATTTTTTTATCTATATATTTTTTAAAAGAATCGTGTTCTGTTTCATTTTTCCATTTAATTAATACAATACATTCTCTTTTAAAGGGATTGGAAATCAAAAGTCACGTTTTCACCAAAATTGATATCATGACCAAGAAATGGAAAGGAGAGTGCAGAATATTGAAACCATACCCAAATTATAAACTAGTTTGCTAATATATATAATTGGCATCTTTATATTTGTACATTTTCCGTTCGACACTTAGAGATAAATAAATGCATCAATGTGCATGTTTAATGTAATTATAAATGTGATTAATTATTTAGTACAGTCATACATTTTTTTTTAGTAAGTCAAATGAATTTTATGTAAATAAACATTTACAATTTACAAAATGTACATAAATATGTTAATATGTATATTTACATTTATGAATCCGTATACAGCAGGATTACAACATTAAATAATATAAATATTTATTAATATTTATTTTATAATACAATCTAGATTACATATGTAAGTAAAGCTTTATCTTTAAAAATTGTTACTTTCATTCACGAAAATAAGTTTGTTTTTTTACTTATGACAATGCTATAAAAAGTCATTTGAAGAAATATTAATTGTACTCAGAAAATTCAGCACAAACTTTCCTCAATTTTTTTTAGTACAGCTGCATTTACAATATGAACAATTAAAAAAAAAAAAAAAAACACGATGTTTTTTTTAAAATTTTGATTCGATCTACATTTTCGAATCAAAAGAGACCTAATCTGTGGGTCTATCACATATTTTTTGCGTCCATGGGGCATTGACATAAAAGTCCATTAGTTATAAATCGAAATTCAACATGATGCACAACAAAATGGCACCTCGTAAGAAAAACCATGCAAAAAACTTGGTGACTTTTTTTATATGCTAACCAAGCACCTACAAAAAAAACTTTTTCTGGTAAAATTTTTTGGTAAAATTTTTACCAGATTTTCTGGTAAAATTTTTGGATTTTTGATAATGGTCAGAAATCAAAAATACCAAAAATGATCCAAAAAAATCTTTAAAAATTCAGGGGTCTTTTTACGAGGTGCCATTTTGTTGGGCAACATGTTGAATTTCGATATTGTAACTATTGAACTTTAATGTCAATACCCCATGGACGCTAAAAATATGTGTTAGACCCACGGATCAAGTTTCTTTTGATTCTAAAATTTAGATCGAATCAAAATTTTTTTCAAAAAAATAGTTTTTTTTGTTGTTAATAAAATGTGGGAAATTTCGACACTATTTCCATTTTTTTTGTTTTCCGGACTTTGGAGGGGGATATATTATATGATCTGCTTCACCTTCGAGAGCGCTCAGTTCGGTTAATATCACTTCACCGGAAAGTCTTTTTTTTTCTTTTTTTTCTATTAGTTTTTTTACCAATGAAAGCTTAAACAAATAAATCACAATTAATGAATACGATTTTCACTCGATCAAAGTATATTTGATATATTTTGATGAAAAAATATTTATTTTACCACAAGTGGATGTTCTCTCTCTAGTGAGGGTGGAAATTGATTCATTTTTAATTCCTTTTTTACTTTTTCTGCCCTTTCTCCGGACATCAAATCTATCAGGACCACTCCGAGTGAGAAAACATCCACTTTGATATTGTATTTGCTCGTCGTCAATTCAGGTGCCTGGTACGGTGGTGTTCCGACGTCGGGTGTTCTCCTCCCATTTTTTACTACTTTCGTAGCTAACCCAAAATCAGCTAATTTTAGTATTCCACTATCTGCTACTAAAACGTTTGCAGGCTGAAATAAAAAAGTTTATTACTAGTGGCAACGTTCGTTGCTAAGGCTGAGCGAGGTTAGGCGAACGTAACAATAAATTTTAGTTACTAGTTATCGCTAAGCGCGCTTCGCGCGCATATTTAAGATTTTATGAAAAATCTGCAATTTTTGGGTATTTGTAGGGGTTAAAAGACACTTTAGTAAAGTTAAGCTTGAAATCGCGATTCTATTTTTTTATTTCGTTCATGATTATATTCTTAATTTGGCTGTAAATTTATTTCTGAGGCACCTTCAAAGCGTTAGGAGGCTCAAACAATAGGTCTTGAGATGCTTCTAATTATCAGTATTATTTGGAAAATGTTGCAGTATTTTGTGAATGTCCTCACAATAAAAAGCACGTGATCATTAGACGGATGAAAGCAAAAAAAAAATACGAAAAAATTAAATATTTCGAATGTCTCGATACAGAGCTAGGATGCAATATTCCAGTCAAAACCTACGTCATTTTTTAGCTTATTACACACAAAAAAATACCCCGGAGTTTAGGAAAAATTGGTATTTCTCCGAGTGAACCTTAGCTATTAGAAAACTAGAAAAATTGCGATTTTTTCCATTTCTTAGCAAAATTCAAATGGCTCTACAGCAGTTAATTTTGAAGCAATCATAACTTTGAAAAAAGCAAATTAAAGTTCTATTTAAGACTTTTAATTTGACGGGTTTGGATTTTGATTTGCTTGAAAATTGACGGCTACAGAGCCATTTGAATTGTAATGTCACCCTCATTTAGGCAACAAAATTTCAAAAACCTCAGATCCTCCAACAAGCCTCGAAGCGCTTACGATTAAGCAACACACTACGCTTAACCAACTGCCAACAACATACCACACGCGCAACCGAATCTTTGACCGCAATCGTGCTTTGCAAATCGCACCGAGTCACAGATCGGAATTTCGCACCTTCATACGACCGTTATCGAAAGTATCGACCCATATGGTTTTTTCCCAACAAACAAAGAATCTACCTAGCTGCTTCTCGAATATTCGGGAGAGCACCGAAATATTTATGAACATATTAACACAACAAAATAATCCCAGACGTAACAACAAATAAGCTTCGCGCGCAACCACGTTGAGCCGGAGGTGATTAAATAAGCTATCCCCTTTTGCTCCTGTCTTTTTCCAACTACCTTCTCCTATAAATTACCAAGTAATAAATAACATAAATGCAACAGCCAGTCAATGTGAGTGTGAAGCAGAGAGAGATATCTTGACAGTAACAAAGTTAGATAAAATATTTATCTCGTTAAAATCTAAGCTACCATAAATAATATTATCCAAATAAGTTATATTTTATGTAAAAGCCGAGTTCTGGAATATTCGAACATTGGCTCGGACGACCAGAGCAGAGGAAAAGAGAGATACAGCTATTGTTTCGCAGCTAATGAAATCAATAAACATCCTTCAAAAGCAATAAAAGGTGAAACCACCGAAAACGATATAAATATCGCGACATCGAGGCCTCGTCCGTCTACTTGTGTTCCAGCAGCCGGCTAGTGCTAGTGCTCTCTCTCTTCCTCTCTTCAAGCTGCCCTGGCCAAGGTTTTCACCCAGGCACGGTACAGGTTTATATCCAACAATGGAAGTAAACGGATTTGTCAATAATAAGACCCTCTTCGAGTATAAAACTGACCTTCTTTTTCTTCAAACCTACTGCTTCATTATGGTTGCAATATAAATATACATTTTCCTAATGACATCACTGCCGCCCTGGCGATGAACGAGAAATCGTTTCGCCGGGTCGAAAGTGACCCTCGTTCCTACACAACTTAACGATTCGTGAGTCGCCGGTCTCAGCCAACCACCCGGCCTTCGTCCTCTCAATGGACGGAGCTCGAGAGAAGCTCTAAATATCCAAGGCTACGTGAACATTTCGTTCATAAAAATCAAAGTCCCTTTTCGGGACTTTACAGAATATTGCTGTAAAGAAGCGAAAAAAATTAATTTAAATCGAATTTAAAAACCTTCAAGGGACTGGCGGCACGGGTTATCTCAATTTATATGAGCTAAAATTTTGCACAGACTATTTTTTTGGTACATAGATCACTTTTCCGTTTGGTCCGGGCAAAATAAAAAAAAATTTCTTTTTTGCTTCCAGTCTAAAGTATATGGCCGATTCTCTGTGAAATCGAATGGCCAAAAAATTTTTTTTTCTGCAAATATGAAAAACTTGCTGTTCCCGATGTCAGAAATGTCCCCAAATTTTATTAGAATTTTTGGGACCATCTATCACTCTTTTTCAGGGGCCCGAAGTTGGCCATTTTAGAGTTTTTTTGAAATTCATGAAAAATCACAAAT